>NW_011346922.1:0-5593 GCF_000735185.1 Notothenia coriiceps | reverse complement strand
AGTTTAGTCAGTACTTCTACTTTTCACCAGAGTATTTTTAAACATGAGTATCTGTACTTCTACTTGAGTAAAGGATGTGTGTACTGTTGCCCTCTCTGCTCTAATGTAACAGCTGTGTAATGCAAAACCCAATAAACAGAAACACTTTTGTTTTTTTAAACGTAATTTTCCTGCATCACATGACCATGGACTCACCCGATGACGCGTCTCTCGGAGTACTCCTTCCTCTTGGAGAAGGTGTCGGCCAGGTTGAAGAAGGTGCGGACGGGTAACGTGACGACGGGCCCCAACATGGCTGCACCCGGGCGGGGGGGCACGTGAGTGTTCAGGACCCCACATGACGACAGGTATCTGAGCACAAAACACACAATATTCACACAAACTGGGGAAAAGGATCACCAGGCCATCCAGTTACTTTAGCCGGGCCGGCTCAGATGATTGGTCGTGCTTTTTACAGCGCTACGGCTTCCACAGATGACATTTTTTATGGATTTATTGTCAAAGCATTTAATGTATTCATTGCTATCGGGATGTTAAGAGCATTCCATGGAATATAATAAAAAGTGTTTCTGAAATAAACTACATACCCCACCTTTAATGCCTTGTGTTTGATATAATTTATATGTTTCAATGCCCTTAATTTAAAGCACTTGGAATCTCCTTGTGTCTGAATAGTGCTCTATAGATAATCTTGCCTTGTTGTTTTCTGTATTTTCTAGCCTCACACATAAACCTGAAACCCTTTTCTCTGTGACGGTACACTCATTGATAAAGCCTGGTGTTAATTACCCTACAATACCTGTAAATCAATGTGAGAGCAACAAGCTGCCACTCACACTCCTTGGATATTTCCCACAGAAAACCTTCTCGCAACAACTGCTGAATTGATTCATTCACATTTACTGTGACACATCAAATCAAAATCAAATGAGGTGTACAAGGGCACTAACCTTGCCCGGCGTCTACTTATAAAGTATACAGTGCATATTTTCTGTTTTGCCTGGGGGAGTAGAGACATGATTAGGCTACACATGGCTCCAACGTTTTAATATCAAGTGCCACAAATGTGTTGGTTTATCAGTTTGTCTGTGGATGGAAATATATGTTTCCTACATCTTTTTTCAGTCATGTATTAAGAAGACAATCCAAGCATTTTCTGGGTCAAGTTTTTAAAATACAGATGAGGGTTAGGGGCATAAGATGTTATTTTAATCTAACCAAAAGTGTTTTTCGTTCTGTGATTAGTCAGAATTCTGAGGAAAGAAATTGTACATATTTTTTCCGAATATATAAGTTGTATTTTGTTTTTCCCCAAAAAAATCTTTGCAATTTCTACCGTAGTTGACTATGAATCCTTTTATATCGTATGTGTATCTTTTTCATTTCTGTATATAAATGTGAAATTGACTAAAAATCTTAATGACTAAAAAATAAAAATCCACTACTAAACGATCAATCATCAGGATCATAAAACGTCCCAATTCGATCCCTTTCTTTCCACAGTGCTGTTTTCTGATTATATGGATCAGTGGGATCATGTTCTCTAACCCTGAAGTCCTCAGAGACTCCATGAATGTGAGGACTTTTAATCCTGGGTGGTTCGTAACTTCAATATGACCATAAAACTCAGCTCAGAGACACACACTTTGATGTCTCCCTGTTCCACAATGTCCCTGGCATAGACACCCAGGGCATGTGTTCGGATTCACGCAGCTCTTATGTCACCACTTAATGTCATCTTAATATCATCATCAGCTTAACCTATTCTGTGCTTCTCGTGACGCACTGCTTGGGATTCCTGCTCCATTATTGGCCTGCAGGGCACTACTACCTGAAATGTGATACATCAGACACATGGGCAGCGACCTCAGACTGACAAGACCGATCAAGTTTATAGGTGCAGAAATGTGGGCAAAGGAAGAGGACAGTGAGTGTGCACATCAAAGACCAAAATAGTGCACGGATGTAGGACAAACAGGGTGGTTCGCACTGTGAATATCACAAGTTTAATAGAAACATTTTGACCTAAAAAGGCAAAGAAACTGATCAAAAACTTGCCAAATTGTTTGTTTTAAGAGTGTATAGACTACCTCTCTTTTAATCATGGAGCCAACTTCCAGGACATTGTGTCAGAGGTTGACTTGGATCTTTTTTAAAGTTTCACAAAAAGAGAGTGCAGCGTATATATATAAAGAAAACTGGATACAGATAGATAGATAGATAGATAGGTAGGTAGGTAGGTAGGTAGGTAGGTAGGTAGGTAGGTAGGTAGTGGTAGGTAGGTAGGTAGGTAGGTAGGTAGGTACTGGTAGGTAGGTAGGTAAGTAGGTAGGTAGGTAGGTAGGTAGGTAGGTAGGTAGGTAGGTAGGTAGGTAGGTAGGTAGGTAGGTAGGTAGGTACTGGTAGGTAGGTACTGGTAGGTAGGTAGGTAGGTAGGTAGGTACTGGTAGGTAGGTACTGGTAGGTAGGTAGGTAGGTAGGTAGGTAGGTTACTTTATTGATCCGGAGATTTGGGAATGTTTTGGGTTGCAGCAGCATAAAAAACAAGGCAATAAGAGAAAATAAGACAGAGAAATAAACAATCCAAAATATTTCTGAAGTAGAAATAAAAAATAGCATTAAAAAGTTTAAAAAATATACATATGGAAAAATGCATGAAATACAAATTACCAGTAACAAAATATAAGAGACGGGGTATAAGAAGAATTGCTCAGGCGTGCATGAAGCCATATTGAAACCAAATGACTTGTGAATGAATTATTACTGGAAGGTTTACCTAAATCTGATTATTAACAGACGTCTCTTTCCTGATGTTAGTCCTCATAAGCAACATGTCTCTTTGGCCACATGGCCCCACAGACTGACACGGAAGATGCGTGTCCACTGTTTGGCCACTACCGAAAGTGGTTTCAGAGTCTGGTGCTCTTCCCGGGGGCTTACTGCAGGGGGCTTATCTTAAACTAACACTTGTCAGCTGGCATAAAACACCTGTTCCTGAGCAGGGTTTTAAGCCCCAGACAGAAAATGTGTGTCCAGAGATATTGCAAAAACTCAGTGCAATTGCAACAGCTGCCACAGGTTCTAAAAATCCTGACAAATATAGCTACCACTTTTGTCTTTCTTGGAAGAAGGGTCAGGCTGAAGTAGTAAGAAATGCTTCCATAAATACCAAGAGCTCAGAACCAAATGCAGAATGGCCCATTTTTAAATAACATATGTATATCACAGGATCATAATTGATGTGCATTACTTTTATTAAATTTGAGCAATTGTTGGTATATTGATCTTGTGTTTTATATAAAATTGTGATTTTTAGAATACCTTTACTTATTTGCTTGCTAGCATATGAATTTTATTTTAATCTATGACAATAATTCATAATTTATTTTGGTCATATTATTTATACGAATATAAACCAACAAATAAATGTTGTGGATTGAAGTAGAAGGAGCCATAACCAGAGTGTAGGAATACTCCGTTACAGTAAAAGTCATGCATTCAAAATGTTACTCAAGTAAAAGTAAAAAAGTAGTAGCATCAAAATATACTTAAAGTAGTAAAAGTACTCATTATGCAGATTGGTTCATTTCAAAATAACATATATTTAAGCAATAGCTCACGACAGGCCGTGGTTAGGGTCATTATATCACAGCTAAATCGCGTCGGGCCGACAACTATCACGGCCTGAAGTGAGCTATTGCTTTTATAAAAAAAGAAAAATACACCCTCCAATTTAAATAGTTGTTATTAGTAAATCATGATGTTAAAAATAAAATAGTCACTCCGTTGACTTCTGCACAAAACATAGTGCGAGGTGGTTGCTATGCAACACAGCGTCGCGTTGAGGTTGAAGCTTGAAGGTGGGCGTGTCTGGTGGGTGACCAACAACCAATCATATGAATCTTCCGTCCCGGACACACAAGCACGCGTTTTTTTTTGGCTAACGCTTGTACTGGCATATGATTCGATTGGCTGACGCTTCCGTCGAAGCTTGAAAAGTTGAACTTTTCTCAACTTTTGAAGCGCGCAACGGAGGCAAAGCGAAGCGACGGAACCACAATGCAGTTCGGCAAAGCCTGACGTCACCCTTCAAAGTGAATGGGAAGTGTCTCCGTTGAAGCAACACACGCTGCCGTGTGGACAGGCCAGCAAGCGAGCATATTACACAGACGCCGTTGATCGATTATTTACATTCATTTGTATTTTGCCGTTTATTGTGCACCCACTGAAAAACTGTCCAGCATCAGTAGAATGGCTTACGAGGTTACTTGTACTAGGTTGAGGTTGTTATATAGGCTGTTGCTTAGCGTGGCGAGAATATTTCTCCACTTTCTCCGGTCCCCGAGATTCGGCTTCCAGTAGCTCTGGAGAGAGCTTTTGCACTTGTGGCAACTAACGGTCATCATTTATCTGCTTTGTTGCAAGACCCGCATCAGAAAGCTTATGGTGGTACTTTTCCAGTTGGTACCTGCCCTTCACGTAGCTCTGCATGTCGTCGTTTAGGTGCTTTCTGAAGATAGGCACTGACTGCTCAATCCACTCCTCCATAGTACCCCGGAGGTCGAAGTTAACCTTTCCATCTTAAGCTTTGTTAGACGTGGAGGGATACATTACTGACTTGTGAAAAGTAACTACAATTCTACCCGTGATGTACGCTCATTATATCAGATTGCTTGATTTGACTTTTTTATAAGATCATGTTTTATAATGATTGATCATTAAAGTGTTATCAAAGGTGCAGCTACTTTTAATGACTTTGTATACTGCAGGTTAGCTTGTGAATTTGCTCCAACTAAAGAACTAAAGTCTGATTTAACACTTGATTATATTTCACATCATTAATCCAGATCTGTAAAGTAACTAAAGGTATTAATGTAGTGGAGTAAAACAAGTACACCATTTACCTCTGAACTGTAGTGGAGTAGAAGAACACAGTAGCACAACATTGAAATACTCAAGTTAAGTACAAGCCTACCTCAAAATTGCACTTAAGTACTTGGGTAAATCTACTTAGTTACTTAACACCACTGATAACTCATTCCCAGCTGGATATCTTAGGTGTTATGGCTAACTTTTTGTTTTTCTCAGCGGTGTGTCCTCATTTGACACTTCCCAGTTTTAACCCAGATTAAATATATAAAATACTTTACCTTACGCTGTTCCTTAAGTGTGTTTCCCTGCTGGCAGCAGAAGGAAAGTGTCTGATGCACTCCGCTACTTTCCTCAGGCTCCGACTACCTTTCGCCATCTTCCCTTTTTTTCGCTTTGACGGACTTCTTCACTCACTTTCTGCCAGTGGCAAAATTGACATTTGTCCCGCCCCCTCTACAATTGTCGGCCTACCATTGGTTGACGTGTGCCCCACCGATAGATTTCATTGGCCAGTCCCATGCCTCGTCAACTGACATTGGTGACGTCTGCGCTTCACGAAAGAATGTCACGAGTGTGTAACATGAGTCACCGTTTCACTGGAGTTCAGTGCACTCTGAGGTTATACACGCACGCACACACACACACACACACACACACACACACACACACACACACACAGACATATTAAGGAATTCATAAAGAAATTAAACAAAGACATCAA
>NW_011346921.1:0-1630 GCF_000735185.1 Notothenia coriiceps | reverse complement strand
TAACAACAGAAGTCATAATTTAAGGGGTCTTTAACTGGACTGGACTCATCTTGGGTTGAAAACCGGAGCGGATTCTTAGAGACTTTGTTTGTGTTCCTATGAACTGGACTGGACTCATGTTGGGGTGAAACCCGGGGCGGACTCTTAGAGACTTTGTTTGTGTTCCTATGAACTGAACTGGACTCATGTTGGGGTGAAACCCGGATCGGACTCTTAGAGACTTTGTTTGTGCTCCTATGAACTGGACTGGACTCATGTTGGAGCGAAACCAGCTGGACTCTTTGCTTAAGCGCATTGAACTGTATATAGTGACTCTTTTCACCACACACTGATCTTATACACCTTTTTTCCCCATAACATATATCTGACGAAAATGGAAATAGATGTCTGATTTATATTGTATTGCAATTCGGTGATGGGGGAGACATTTCCCAAAGGAATTAATGTGTGTTTTGTTTGACTGAACAATTCCTGTGGAATATTCTAGATTATTATTTGTCAGACCTGAATCTGACCACTTCATTAAAAAAGGGTCAAACCCGCTACAAATGTAAGATATTCCATATCGACAGTGTATTTTCATGTTGTTTTTATGTTTAAAAAATGTGAGAAGGAACAATGGCCGCCGGGCATATTCACATCGCAGACACCTCTGCTTTAAGTCGTAGAACAAAACGTTAAAATCAGGGGAACGGGGAGTTTCAGGATAACAACCAAAAACACATTCAGAGAACCATTGACCTCCAGACCAGGGGACAGGAAGTGATGCTGACCCATGTGTATAAATATATATGCCGTTAATATAGTATTTTGTAAATTGTGTAACTTTTGTTATTATAATAATTTTTTAATCTTTAATACTTTTTGATGCTTCTTAGTTAACATGAAGCTGTCTTTGGCTCTTTCTGCTCTAACAATGTGAACTTCCCCTCTGTGTGACAGATAAAGGTATTCTGATCTGAAGTCAGTTTAGGACTCATTCCTGCACCCATGAGCTCTTGTGTTCTGTGTCTCTCGGACCTTTGTAGCCCTGCTCCGCCTCCGTCAGGTCGATCTTGGTGATGGGTTTGAAATCGACGTCCCACAGGCGGATGCAGCCGTCTCGTCCTCCGGTGGCGAACCCCTCCTCACAGGCGTGCATGCTGAAGATCCCCGCCTGAACAACAACAAAGTATATCACTTGATTACATTAACAACAACCAAAACATTCAGAATCAGGTGGAATTCACTCAATGAAACAAAGCTAAAGGAGTAGAGACAGGTAAACAATGTGACGTCCAATCAGATGCTTACCCCGTGAGCAGCTGCCACTGTGCGGACCAATGAGAATCCCTTCCAGACGTACACGTCTCCGTTCAGCGCTCCGGAGTACGTCAGCTCCTCTTTAGCCGTGGAGACGCACAGGATGGTCTGCAGGTCCCCCGTCTTCCCGAAGACCCCCCTCTTAGGAGTCAGAGCGTTCCCACACAGGGTCCAGAACTACAGACAGAACCACGTTTATATTCCCACACAGGGTCCAGAACTACAGACAGAACCACGTTTATATTCCCACACAGGGTCCAGAACTACAGACAGAACCACGTTTATATTCCCACACAGGGTCCAGAACTACAGACAGAACCACGTTTAT
>NW_011346920.1:0-3694 GCF_000735185.1 Notothenia coriiceps | reverse complement strand
AAAACCAAACCATCTCCAAATGAGAGAGCCGTTTGTTTTCTTCTTAACAACCAGTTCATCCTCGTTTTCTGTATCACCTTCTCTCCTTTCTGTCTCCTCCTCTATCTCCGGATTGTTCGCTGCTGCTGCCATGCTTCTTCATGCAAATGTCGGGAGGTGGGGGTGAGGGCGAGGGGGTAGTGAGGGGGAGGCGGCAGGGCGCCGTTGCTGCTGCTTGGAGATACAGAGAGGCGGGCCGCGGGGCAGAGAGAGTTTGCAGCGGAGTTTGCAGCAACTTGCAGCTTGTTTTAATATATATCGATATATACGATATGATGTAATCCTATATCGCGCATGAAAATATATCGATATAAATTCAAAACTCGATATATCGCCCAGCCCTAACTCAGAGTCACCATGGCTGACACAGAAAGTTCTATCATTCAGATATGAACCATTCCAGGGCTTTGCCCTCAATGTGTTGCTACCTGGCAGTGCTGCGCTCTGAAGTCGAGGGCGGACAGGAAGAAGGAGGTGAGCTCTGATTGGTGGTGGCTCAGCTGTTCCCTCTCCATGTGACCAATGTGCTCCTGCAGGATGCTCAGCAGCGCCCCAAGCTGGCCCTGAAACACACAGCATCAAAACATAATTAATTAATAATAAACGATAATTAATTATTATTATTAACACAAATAAATAATACTACACAATAATTCATACTAATAAATACTAAAACATAATTAATAATATATATCTTTCCGTTATCAATATTTACCTGTCTGTCGAGAACCATGCTGCTGTAGCACTTGGTGAGGGTGGGCAGCAGGACTCGGGGGGGCAGTTTGGTAGCGAGGGTCGCCCGGAGGGAGGAGAGACGGGAGGAGAGCTGAGCGCCGGCCGAGGAAGACGAGGAGGAAGAGTAAGACTCCACCAGACGAGTCAAACTACACACCTGCAGGAAGAGGAAAATATACCTTTAGAAAACTCATCAACAAAAAAAAAAAAAAAGTCTGCAGATGTGTGATCTGCAGATGTGAGCAGCTGTGTGTAGCAGGGTTTACGTTAAGGTCCTGACACACCTACCCGATTTTGGGAGTCAGAGGCCCTCAGAGGCAGTCGGGCACTCGCGGCGCCCTACTCAGGTTGGTGTGTCCCGCACCGCCGTTGCTTTACGGCACATTTTCACACCTCCCGCGGCCGATTCAACATCGGCCAAAGAAATCACTCTGATTGGCTGTTGCCCCTTTTGAATGACGAATACACACTACCGCTGCCTGCTGGTAAGGACAGTTATTGCCACTCGTTGACTGAAGTCTTTGCGGTGTGCTCGTAGGCGGGCGGGCGGCGTAGGCGACGTAGCGGACGTAAAAGTCGGGACGCCTTCGGTACGCGTTCTTTTGCCTCAGGTTGATGTGTAGCGGACTTTAGTCGGTAATTACCGGTTTTAAGCTGGTAAAATATATTTTAAAAACGGTAAATTGTGGTCAAAAGCCAGTCAAAATGTCTGGTAATATTTAAGGATGATCCGATCGATTGGCTGCCAATCATTATAGGCCGATATTCACTCTTAATAGTTTGATCGGTGCGCTCTATAAAGGCTGATCAGGAGAGCCGATAAGATGATTCAAAATACATGAAACTTTTCTCTGTGCGCGGCAAAAGAAGCTCGTCAAAAAGGCTTCCACGGTGTGGCAGTTTTTCAAGGTGTCCGAAAAAGACAATAAAATTGCTATATGCAACGTGTCTGAAGCAGAAAGAGATATCAGGATCAGCTGCTGACGGAGACACGCAGCTCTGCACGATCACCTGCAGCTCCGCCAGCTGTGACGGACCGGTGAGCGGAGCAAAACACACACTTCAAGTTAGACCTAACACACTTAGCTATTTTATCTACCTCTGGAACAACCTAAACTACTTATAAATATGTTTATTCTTCACTGTCGGGTCACTCATTACTGGATCAGTGAGCTGCATGAGACGGACCGGCTGTCAGGAGAGGGAGAGAGGTTCCGTTTATTTCTCCCATGTTATTATCCAAAGTTAATGTAAAAAATGTACTTCATCTACTATAACTAGTTTGTTTGAATGTAAAAATGTTGTTTTTTGTTTGTGGAAGCGCATCATTTATTGAAAAATGAATCTGAACTTTTCGATCTGTTACGATTCTAAACTGAATGAGCCAAATTAACTGAGTTTTAAACATCAGCATACATTACCGGTCATTACCAGCCAACGGAAACTCTGCTACACAATTATTATTATTATTGAAAACTGATCGGTAAGTTTCGAATTTGTCCGGTAAAATGAATTATTTCCGGACACTTGACCGGCAAGAAGAAATCCTAGCGGAAACCCTGGTGTGTAGGTATGTGTGTTACCTGTGTGGTGGTGTCCTGCAGCTGTGTGTGTCACCTGTGTGTGAGTGTGTGTGTGAGTGTGTGTGTGTGTTACGTGTGTGTGTGTGTTACGTGTGTGTGTGTGTGTGTGTGTGTGTGTGTGTGTGTGTGTGTGTGTGTGTGTGTGTGTGTGTGTGTGTGTGATGGTCTCCTGCAGGTGTGTGTGTGTTACCTTTGTGGTGGTTTCCTGCAGATATGTGTGTGTGTTACCATTGTGGTGGTTTCGTGCAGGTGTGTGTGTTACCTGTGTGATGGTTTCCTGGAGGTAAGGGCTGAAGAAGTGCGGCAGCGTCTCTGTGATTCGCTGCAGGGCGGTGACCGCGCTCAGCAGGAGGATCTCATTGGTCAGCAGCTGCTTCCTGTCTGAGAGAGCGAGCAGCACCGCCGGCATCAAGCTGCAACAGAGGGGCTTCATCATTCACAATAATAAGATAATAGGGGTGTAACGGTACACGCACTGAAATTATTCGGTACGGGCCCTTCGGTTCGGTACACGTGTGTACCGAACGAATATAACGTTAAACGTAAAAAATTGAGAACGTGAACAACTTTTTGGAAGTAATCTCAGGTGCTGCGTTGCAGCATTCAGAGTAATTTGCTCACATTAGGCGCATTCACACCGCAGTACTTTTCCCACAAAGGTTCATGAGAACTTAGTTCATGACAACTCTAGTTCTCATGAACTAAGTACAGATCGCGTTCACACCGGAATTAGTCCCTGAGGGAGAATTAGGCAAATGAAGCCGCTGTCGTCACTTCTTCTTCGGGTTTACTGGCAGACCGCAAACAACTTCACGGCGTATACTGCCACCCGGAGTCCCCGGAGTTGGGGACTGGCTTCAGTAGAAGCTGCTGGGACTCCCAGCAGTACTGGCTTAGCACCGAAAAAATATCACCGAATGTCAGAGAACAGGGTTACGTTGATCTTACTCCGCATATTTGTCCGGGTGTTTTGATTTCAAGTGGTGGAGTAATCCCGAAGTGGTGAAAGTCTTTGCAGTTACACCCCCTCGAGAAATGTCAGCTGAACACGTTTTACAAATCGCAATCCGCGCCTCTTTCTCTGATATTTTGAAATATCTCCAAGCGGCAGACATGTTGGCTGTGAGCCAGCCGCGAGCATGGTCGCGCGCCGTGCTTGTCGCCGTGTTTTGATTACGTCATCACAACAACACGTTAGGTTACCAAACTTATAGGTGCATTTGTTGTTGTTGAAGGCCTGGCTGTTACAGTCTTTATTTACACTATTTTGTTGTAGGCCTACTGGCCTAGATGTTTATGCAGTTTTAAAGCACCTTGGCTTTGTTCTGAATGCCCTT
>NW_011346919.1:8797-16455 GCF_000735185.1 Notothenia coriiceps | reverse complement strand
GGAATGATTTCAAACTGTTTTATTTATCCTAATAATTATAAAGGAGTGCCTTGGAAATATGTGTTTACATAATTTGTGGTCAAAACGTTTGAGACCCACTGAGATAACTTAGACTAGAATTAACTATCTAAACACTCAGAGAGTCCTTCACCTCACTGAGCCTCTCAGTCTGACAGGAGAGCTCTCCTCCACCCTGGTTGTAGAAACATCTACTTCTTATATCCTTTAGCGCAGCTAGCACCAGATTCTAATAACAACAGCGCCGGTACCGGTGCGCCCTCTCCCTTGCTCGCTCTCTCCCTACCACGCTCGCACTTTGGCTGTGAGCTGCGGGCGCCTGATAAGCCAACATCCCCCGCTTTCATCACTTACAGCACCCACCGTACAGGGCAAATTAAACGTGTAACCGGGGTGAAAAGGGTGTTACATTTACTTAATTATTAATGTTGTGACATCAAGGCCGAACATTTGGATGAGCGCCAACGGTCACAAATGTTTTTTCCCTCCCAGAGCTACCAGCGCAGAGCCCCCCAGATCTGGCGCCCTATGCGACCGCCTGTGTCGTTCTATGCCAGAAATTGGCCCTACCTAGTACATACAGTGGCAATGTCTCAAGATTTAGCAAAAATACACCTTTATTGAACATACAGTAACACAAATACTACAAATCCACATAACAAACAATCAAAAATGAAAAAGGGTCGCCACTTATTATTATTTTAAGAAAAAAAAAAAAAGTAAAAAAAAAAAATCTTTTCTTTTTTGTTGTTGTTACCTGGCTGGCACCCCCTAGCAGCGGCGCTCATATTTCAGCAGCGGCGCTGCGCCGCCACTATTTGTATATAGGGGAAACACTGAAGTCTTTGTCATTTTTTGTCTCCACTCACCGCTGAAGTTGAGCAGGTGTGTGAAGAAGAAGGAGTGTTTGTGGAAGTCTTCTATGGCCGTCACTATGGGTCCATCCAGGCTGCTGCGGAGAGTCTTCTTGGAGCCACTCTTATCTGCTATCAATGACTCCAGCATGGTGCGCACCATGTACAGCTGGAGAGGGACAAACATAGGAAAACATTCGTTATTTTCTGGTCATACTTTGATGTAGCATGGGGTTCATTCAAAATAAAAATGTGCACTTTTTTAGGAGGATATGAAAGGGAAACATCTATTTTTGACCTTCAGAATAAAAGCCTTACTCAAAAGAGAAACTAAATACTAAAAAACATATTTTTTGCAAAAGCATATTAATATGTGCAGTAACACATTAAGTGACTCAGTAAGTTAGAAGACATGTGAACATTAGAACAAATGTGTTTGATCACCCCTGTTTGAGCCATTGCACATAAGTGAATATCTTCAGTGAAATGTATTGTTTACATTCAGAATCAACATTATGCTGTTTTGGCTACATTTCCCCTGAGCACCCTGATCTCTTGTCATGATGTCATACCTGTGTGCTAGAGGGTCCTACAGCCCTACGGGGCACTTTGATGTCAAATCCACCTTTGGGGTCCTTCTCCCCCCTCAGGCAGGGGTCATTTGGAGGTTCCCTCGCCCCATCCCAGTCACAGACAGTCTTTCGAATGGCCTGAAGAACACTATAGACAAAGAAAACAGTGTTATAGAAGTGCTTTGGGTCTTTAGGAGTCCCACAAAAGCCGTGAGGGTACATTTAAAGCGATCAGATAGTCACCGTACCTGATGAGGACGTTCTTCTTCTTGCGTACAGCCTGGCGCAGAGGCTCTCTGAGGGTCATCTGGGCAAAGTCCTGCAGCGCTGCGTAGATGGTGTTCCTGATGGCCTGGTTAAACACTGACTCCATTCGGCCCATCAAAACCTAGACAGATCATAACACCATTATCATCCTCCCTTTCATTTGGGCTACTGACCATCAAGTTGGTACACAGGAACAATATATATTGACATACTAACATAAAGGGAAATACATGTATTCAGAAAATGAAGTGAGCGGTCAAAGGATTAGTTCACTAAAGATGACTTCCAGACATGTTTTAAAGCAATACTTTAACCCCAAGTGGCCATTTTTTAAAATCAGTTAATCAATCTCAAGTCACAGTTAGAATTATTTAAACACTTTTTGTGTTGCTAAGTAAAATATATATGGTTTACAAATCACTGAAGATGCTTACATGTACTGTACTGCCTATATTCCATTTACTCCATTTCCCTCCAAGATCAAAACGAGCCAGTTGAACAGTTTCTGCATTTCCATTCAAATACCTGCTTAGTATTTAAAAGATGACCATTTGCTGTTTGGAGCATAAAGAAGGAGCCACTAAGGGTTGCCAGTGTTTTACCTGTAGTCCTTTGATCATGGCAATGACCTCCACCAGGGCAAATTTCTCCTCACTGGTGTAATTGTATCGCGTGGCTCGTTCGTACTCCTCCGCCGTGCCAGGACAGTCCTTGTTACAGAATTTATCTGTGGGATGGACCAGCTTCCACGAGTACTGGAGGAGACGAGGAGAGTTATAAATAGATCAGAGATACTACGATCAATGGCAAAACCAAACACTTTTCATACCGAATCCCTCGCACAATGCTAACGCCTGTCCCACACAAACTCAGTGTTTCACTCACAACTTCCATGACGTGCGTGCTCCACTTGGACAGCAGCTGCAGACCCCTCAGAGCGAGGTCGAACAGCTCTCTGTACTCCTCGTCGGACTTCTGGCTGTCCAGGCCCGAGCCCGTCACCACCTCGCTGTTGCTGTAGCGCGCCAGCTCCGAGATGAAGCGGATGTGGTCCTCCCTGATCTGCACCATCTGCTCGCACAGATTGTACTGCGGGGAGATGCTGCTCTGGGTGCACGTCCACCTGGGCACAAAATGGAGAGGGTGGAGGGTTAGTGGTGGGCGGGGGCAGATGGCTTGGTGGTCAAGAATGGCTGGTTTTGTCTACCATAAATGTCTACATTCTGACCAATCACACATGGACCCACGTGATGCCGGTACAAGGGGCTTGCCATTAATCAAATAGTGGAAATAAATTAGGGTTAACGCCGTTTCCAACTAATTATTTTTGGGGTTTTGGCTTTTTTCTTTAGTGTGTAATAGTAGTAGTGCATGTCTAAATTGTTAAGTAAGGAAGTAAGGAGTACAATTAAAGACAGATGCACAGCTGACAGTTCACAATCTTTTTGACAATTAAAGGAAATGTTATATCCAAGCATTTCTGCACATTAGACACATCCTCTTACTTGGATTTGTTCTCTTCATAATGGGCACTCGTCTCGATGTAGCGGGAGAGCTCTATCTGCATGTCTCCAAAAAGAGGCACCACTTGAAGCTGAAACACAGAGGAAACAAATGTCACATTCATCTCATGCACACAAATTCAACTCTGGATGAAAGAGATGCAGGAAAAGCAAAAAGCCTTACTTTGAAGAACTTGTCAATCTTGCTCAGGTTGATCCTCTTTTTGGCGTCGAGTTTATAGATATTACTCACGTTCCCATCCATCAGGTACAGACCAAAGCCCATCACCTGACACACACACAGAGGTGGTATGTTTTACGTCAGCTGAAGGACATGTAGCCGGCAGAAGATCACACTTTGACTGCTATGTTGGCAGAAAGAAAAGATCCACGTACCTTTAGCAGCATGTGTTTCTCACTGGGTGTTAAATACATCTTGTTCTCATAATAGTCTACACAGATGTTGACTATGTCTGCCAGAAGCTCCTCGTAGCCAGGAATCACCTCCAACTGTTGATGCAGGCACTACACACAGAACAGAGATGGAAAACGGGTCACCTTCACATCAATTCATTTACACATATATAATAGAAAGGGATCATTCTGTACGAAGATAAATAATACTGCATTTACAATGAAACTAAAGAAAAGCACCTTTGATACAATTGCAGAAAAATGTTTGTTTGATTATGATACGTTTTTATTTTTGAAATGGGCTTTTAGTCACTGAAAAAAACAGATTGTTTTATTAAATGGACCATGCATTCTTTTTATTAAACCAAACATATGTTTGAAATGATTATAATTATGTTTACATTTTAAATGAACTACCAGGTTACAGTCACAAAACAATCATCTAAAACAAATGTTCTTCTTTTGTATTTCCCCATCATTATTTGAGCAAATGTGAAAGTTTAATACCACTTGTTCAGCAGGTCACCTGTTGATATGAAGAGCTAAATGGCTTCATAATATTCCTAACATTATCCTTCGGAGAGTAAAAATCTCATCTCATGTGCTTGTGTAGCAAGGCACAAAGTGTTTTGAGCAACACAAAAAAGGAAGCAGCCTTGAAACTACAGTTAAGTGAACACAAACTCTAGTTATTTCAAAATGTAATCAGCTATAATCCATATGTTTACCATACCCTACAGAGTCTGCACACCAACCTGAGTGATCCTGTTGTGGTTGGCTAAAAACATGGAGAGGTTTTGGGACTCCTGGATGGACTGAGGGTCGGCCATCTTCCTCAAGAATTGAGCTGCCCTGGAGGCGGGAGAGGAGGTGATGTTGAACAAAAAAAATGACTGTAATGAAGTATTCTAAATTAGCAGTCTTTTGTATTTTGGTTCATTACCTTTTGTAGGCAGAGTGATCGTTCTTAACGCTACACTTCATGTTCTTCAGTTCGTCCAGCACTGCAAACATGTTGATGAATTTTCCCAGAGTGAGCAGGTAGGCCTCAGACACAAAGTCCTTCCTTCTCTCGGCGTGACACAGACGCTTCACTTCGCTACAGAAACGTTCTATGGCTTTCCGCTGTAAGACAAAGGAATCAGGATATAGGGAATCATTAGAATAAAACACAAGAACACTATCTACAAAAACACACCTGACATGCAAATTCAACATGCAAAGGATAATTTGCATCATCATTTGAGCCCAATTTTAGCCGACTATGACTCTTGTCCTTATATGGTTCATTTAAATCATAAGGTATAAAATACAACATGATGTAGCCTAGTCTCACCTGGAAGTACATGAACTTCATGAGCTTGGTCACTTCAGGTTCTAGCACCTCCACGGTTTTCTCATAGATCTCCACTCTGTTGGGCTGCTCGTTGCATTTCACCTAGCAAAACACAAGAGGGCGTCATTTTACAACATGATCTTGCAGCAGGACAGTGTGTTTAGTTCATGCACAATTCATGCTATTATTTTATTTTTTCCCCTCACCCAAGGTTTAATTGTTCGATATATATATATATATATATATATATATATATATATATGTTTTTATTATGTGCCATGGTTACATTTGGGAAATCCTATTATGTGCAATAATAATAAAACGTGTTTTTTTTCTCCACTGCTTCTGATTAGGTCATCACAGTAAAGAAGAAGGATCTTAAGAGAAATACTTAATCTACATCTACAAAATGAGCCTTTGTATACTAATTTGATAGAAACTGTATATCAACAACAAGACCTTCCTCAAGCAAGAAAACAATTATGTTTACACGAAATTTGAAAAAGAAAGGGAAAAAAACAAGATGAAATAGGGTTACATATACAAATGGTCATTTGGAGGATGAAGTACTCAGTGGCTGAATGACATCATGTCACTTGTCCAAAGCGACTTACATACTCAATACTGTGGGCAATCCCCACAGGAGCAATTTGGGGTGAAGTGTCTTGCCCAAGGACACAACGACGTGCTGACTGCAGTGGGATTTGAACCTGTGACCCCTTGATCCGAACACCAACGCTCTATGCACTGCACCAGACGCCTCCATCAGGTTTGGTAACACATTTCGTGTTAAGCAACCTCTACCATACTGAAGCTACACATTTCAAAAAGACTTTGTCTATGTTCAAGGTGACATGTTATCAGGAACTTACAGGTGGACAAAACCAAGTTCAAAGTGTTGAACACTATAATTCATGTCATAGAAGTGTTTCAGACTCAGTCAGCTGAGCAAGCTCTGAGCGCAAAGGAAAGGGAACATTTGACATGGATGCAATACAAGCAAAGGATAAGGTATCTTGTTAAAAGCATGTGTGGTGAATATGTGTGTGTATAATGTGTGTGTGTGTGTGTGTGTGTGTGTGTGTGTGTGTGTGTGTGTGTGTGTGTGTGTGTGTGTGTGTGTGTGTGTGTGTGTGTGTGTGTGTTACCTGGGGAATGGCTCTGGAGCAGCTTCTCCAAGTGTAAAGCATCACAGCGTACTCATGTCCTTCCTCCAGCATTTCATTCTGCACAAATGGATAAAATAAAATAAAGTTACCATACATTTTTAAGAGGGATGGCCTCATTTGAACCAAACGACATATATATGCACCTTCATACCTTTATAAAAGAATTATGTATGTGTTCAGTAATTACCAATTTGTAATGGAACAGACAATACGGGTAAAGATTAATATCTATGTAAGTGCGGAGTCATGATATGTGTCTAACTCCTTTGTCTGGTATAAATGGAAATGTTGCATAGGCACTTGACAGCCAACATTTTCCCTACGTCTCAGACCAGGCACATATTCCAGGATGAATGGGGCATGATAAATATTTAAGCAAGGGAACATTTGCTTCCATTCAGAAGTAGTGTGAGACAGATTTCTCAATCAGGCTATTAGGGATGTAACGATATATCGAATATTGCGGTAAATAAATGTCTCAATACCGTCTTGAGGCTGACAAAATCTACTGCGATTTTTTTAATTCTTTTTAAATATACATATCATTATTATTTATTTTTTTTAAACCTTTATTCAACCAGATGGTCCCATTGAGATCATCGATCTCTTTTTCAAGGGAGACCTGTCCAACATAGCAGCAAGTAGGTTACAACATGAACATAAAACAACAGATAACACAAAAGGACATCGTATTTACAGGGCTACATGTACATACCTAGAGACATTGACAAGTACCAACAGTGTATTTATATCTCGCCTTGTCAATAAGCCTCACCTTCTTAGCAAAAACTGTATTGTTTTTGAAGTGGTGGAGAGACAATGCGCAGTTTTACCCACTGCTGTCACCCATGGCCAAAGCATATCTCTGTCCCAGCAACATCAGTACCAAGCAAGAGTTTTTTCCACAGCAGGGGATATTGTAAACGCCCAAACATCCCAGCTTCTACCTGGAAATGTGGACATGCTCATATTCCTAAAAGATAACCTTGATGATGCTGAGTGAGTGACTTAGAGTTGAGTTACTTGAAAAACTAAAGTGAAACTTGATTTATTCTATTGCAGGGTCTGATTATTATATTGTTGACACTTTAAAATACTACTATCCTACTAAAATGCCGTACAAATCAGATTTATTATTTAATAAAATAAAAAACAAAAATACATTTTTTTCTTTATTTTTCAATATCGCGATAAATATCGTACCATGGACTTTTTATTGCGATATTATCGTACCGTGAGTTTTTGGTATCGTTACATCCCTACAGGCTATGGCTAAAGAGAGGAGTGTCCTCAAATAGATAGGCTTCAACCTCAGTGGGAATTCCTGATTAAATAAGGTTAAGTAAAGCGCTACTTCCCCTCTTTGCCAGTCAAATCACACTCTCTGCTCATTCACCATCAGGGGAAAGAGGTTTAGTGGTTCATTGCCTGCCTCATTGTGAGAAGGTGGTGTGTGTGTGTGTGTGTGTGTGTGTGTGTGTGTCTGTCTGTGTGTCTGCCTGTCTGTGTGTCTGTGTGTCTGCCTT
>NW_011346919.1:0-5689 GCF_000735185.1 Notothenia coriiceps | reverse complement strand
GGGGGGGGATATATAGGTCTGGCACACATGACCAAGCTTGACAGGAAGAGAGGATGGTAAACAAAGACCTAAACTGACAACCCCAGCCTATATTATTTTGGGTCAACGTTTCTTTATAGATTTGTGGTATCCTGCTTACGATAGTGTGCAGACTTTTCTGTATGTAAGAACAAAACTGATGATTTGTGACATTAAAATGGTTTCTGTTCAACTTAGTTGGCTGCATGGTGTGCCTCTACTTCTCTTTTCCTTGGCTCCTTGGTTGGTTGGTCATTTGTTTACAGACCTTTATCTCTGTGTCTAAATGTACTCAAATTAAAACAGAAGTGGTTCTACTATTTATGGGTATGTGTTTGTGTAAAATGAACATGTTTTAATTGTATTCTATAAACTACTGACAACATTTCTCTGTTTTGGAATTCAACAGACACTGGAATGGAATGGCTGCCTGCCATATATGTAGAGATTGGGATTTAAGAGAAATGTTGAGTGGTCTCAAAAAAATGTCCAGAGCTGTATGTATATTTTGATAGCATATTCAAGATTACTATACATAACAACAAAACTGATCCCATAAGCCATACTATGGGGATATTTCTTTGGATATAGGTAATGGTTATCTTCATAGGGTTATGGCTAACTGTCAATTACGTCTTTGAATATCTTATAAAATGTCACAAAATGTCTGTCATGATGTCTCAGAGCTTTGATAACGCTTGTTATGTCGAACTGACAGTCCAAAATTCAAAGACGTTTTATTTACAATGGTATCAGAGAAATACAAAATAAAAATGAAATGCATTTGGGAATCTGGAATCTTTTGCAAATATGCTTGATTTATGATTTGTGATTACCTTCTGATAATCAATGAATCCATGTATCTTTAACAGCCAGACATTACAGCAATATGACTGAGGAAATGAACCTCAAGATGGTCATTGTCAAGTGTCATATCAAATCAGTAATCTAGACTTCTACAGTTTCTTACATACTGCATGCCTGTCCTGTTCTTTGGGGAAATTATATTTCCCTTACATTTAAAAAAAAAAAATCCAAACCATGGTTCTAAGGAACGAGGACATCATATGTTATACAGATTGTGGAATATTACTATTTTAAAGTATATTGACCTGCATTTACCCCAATAGCATACTGATTTTTTCATTTACTATGGATCAGATCAGCAGCACAGAGCATCAACAGCCTGTCATTACATCACTGCTTGCTGGTGAGGGGCTGACATACCAATTTACAACTCGGTGAGTCTGCAACAGTATCACCATAATGTTCCTACTCCAGGTTACTGGGTGGATGGTTAGATAATAATCACAGGATCGATGGTGGAGAGTTTTGGATTAGATCAAAAGAGCTGTGCTTAGACATTCGTGTGAAACGGAAGTAGGTGAAACCCGACTGTCATTTGTGCATCAGTAATAGGCCTGCCTGCCATGATGGCTGTGAAAACGGCTGTAATGCATGTACATGGTGTGCCCTACTAGCCGGGTGGGTCAGGGGGGCGATCGAGGAGAGGAACTAAATGCAGAAAATGATGAAATAGAGTGAAAAGCGGCGGGGCGAAATCGAGCCGTCTGAAGCATCAAATGTACTCCCCTCCTTATCATAGCGGACATCTCCTTCCTATGTGCGGTGAAAACGCTGTTATCAGGTCAGAAAATCGTCTAGCTTTACCGTGATCCATCTTTCATCACTGCACTTGCTACACAGGAACCCTCTCTCCTCACCCCACCCATCTCAGTGTGAGCTACGATGCCAATGCAAGCTAACGGGGATCCCATTCAGAATAATCCGCGAAAAACCGGGACGCTCATTCCGGCTCACGGAGGGCGATTTCTCCGCGATCAAACATATTATCTTATTTGTGCCCAGGATATATGATGAACTTGGATTGATGCACGGTGCAATAAGGAAGAAGAAGAAGGGAGAAAAAACAGCCCTCCAGTCTCCAGCCATCATCACTACCCAGCGCACATCACCAGCCCCCGTTCAGCGCTGCAGCGGCTCCATCCATCGCTACATTTTACACACATACCTGTAAATTGCATGTCCGTCCGGCGAGATCCAGAGACGGGCGGACGGTGTCGCGGTGTGCGACGGCGATCTAATGTTTGCTGATATTTTTTTTGCTCGTCTTCTGTGCCGATTGATGCTCTAGTTTCGCCCCGTACCTACCCAGCGCTGCTAATCCACCCCACACAAAGAGCAGAAAATGGCTGCAAGTGCATTTTCTTAAAGGGACAGTCACACAGAGTGAGGGCTGATGATGAGGGGCCAGGCCCCCCGACATGTTGATTACATTATTTTTTAGCTTTGTGTTGGCAGCCTACAAATTAGATTCATTTTTTATTTAATGTTTGTACTTTTAGAGAATGTATCCTGCCTTCACAGTTTTACTTATATTAAAAGTTGTGGGCCTATGAGTGTATGGGGAACTAGACTGGGATCAAGGGAACTTTGAGATATGGTGTGAAATAGGCCTGAGGGTATTTTCCTCTTAAGGGAAGTTAAATCTAAACACATTATTTATATATACTGCCATTTGGATTAAGGTGTAACTATAGACCTGATGGTGAAAGTGTTTGTTAGCTGACCTTCAAAGATATATGTCAGGTACAATGAAGTTTTAAATAAACAAAAATACTGACCCACTTGTCCTTTTATCCAGTATTGCAGGATGATACTGCACTGTAAGACTTTGGGCTACACAGATATTCGAGTATTATAATAATGAAAATGATGTCATTATTGGTTCAGTAGTTGGCAAGATGTCTGGCTGTTTTATTAGGAAACTCCCTTGTTGGCTGTATGGGTGCCCTATTGTAGCTACTACACTGTAATACAATATGAAGGTGCTCACGCAATGCATCCTACTATATGTTTCTATAATCCATGGTGTTGTCTTTTTCGTTGACTCTTTCCTTGCTCCCACATTAAAAAATGTTCGGAGAAAATAGTAGGTCAATTGTGTGTGATGCTACACTGATAAAAACGATTACTAATACTTTTCTTTTACTCAAAATCTCTCCTATTATTTAATGTGTTACTTGAATTTATGGAGTCATTTTGTATCTTCATTTTGATAAGTACATTTAAATCATAGCACCAAGTAAATGTTAACTAAAGTAATGTGTTGACCTACAACCTGTGAAAAGCTAGTAAAATGTACCTGGTCAATGTGAGTAAAATTGGGCAACGCCCCCGATGACGTCAGAGGAGTTTGCGCACGGTACAGATATTTGAAAAAAAAGCAGACGGTTCCAGACAGTAGAAGAGATGAAAGCATGGACCCTCGTCTAATATGAATACTCGCGGATTTTGAATCATGTAAGTATCTTTTTGTACTTTATTAACTCTGTACATCCCCGTTAGCTTGTCAGCTTAGTATGGATATTAAACAAATGTTAGCTAACGTCAATGTTTCAGCTTAGCAATTTAGCTAGTTAGCGTGCTTGCTAATTTAGCCTGCTGTCATGGACGAAGCACACACAACATGTAATGTTTAGTAGTTGCTTCAAATTAGTTAACAGTTGGCGAAATTCACCTTTTTGAATAAAACATGTGGCAGTGGGGCACCGCACTAGTAGTTCAGAATAATTTTTTTGTTGATGGTGTTCGCGCTACATTTTCAAATGCTGCTCGGTAGTTAGCAGTGTGTCGCAAAACTGAGTTTTCCTTTACTGTGGAAGTCAAGTCAGTTCACTCACATGCATCCGACTGTGTGTGATGCACATGTGTGGTTTTATTTCCTGTGTACACTGAGACAGATAGCGGCATCAGATTCTTAAAAGAAGGGTATGTCACATTCACTGCCATGGACGCTGCTCTGTGGGCCAGTATGTGATGCGGCCAGAGGGGTGATCCACGAAGACTACTGGGAAGTTGAACTGTTGGTGCCTCCTTCTGTAGCGCGTTAAATTGAAGTTAAGATAATAATACTCTTTGTCTCCAGTATCTTTCTGTACTTACAGTAAAAGGTGTGTTCGCTACAATAATCGACATGTCTGTTAAACAGCACTACGTTGAACTTAGACGGAAGCCGTCCTCCCGCCTAATGGAGCTTCTGGAAGAGTCTACAGAGGAGCTGATTAAAGAGAACCAGGTAAATGTTCTGCTTGATTTGTGTTAAAATGTGCCTGCTGTTCTGTTTGTACATGAATATCTATTCTCTAAAGGTAAGTACATCTTGCCAGTATGTGAAAAATCTCTTCATTCTCCAGTTTTTAAGTTAACATTTAGATAAAGTACATTGGAATCTAATTGGACTGTATCATATTTATATATATTTTCAAACTTACTCAATTTCAATGTATAATATTCTGATTCAAAATGTGTTTTTCAGGAGAATTGATAGTTTGAGCTTGTAGAACCCAATTATTTAATCAGGTTTACTTCCTGTTGGGAACAAGGCAAACATTTAATGAACTGAGCTTCCTTACTTGTGGTCATACTTTGACCGTAACAAATAAGAGTTAATTAGACCCTCCAGAAAAACGCGATCCTGCGATCGCATAATTTACCGCATAATCAGCAAAATGGTGCCGATTTTTAAAAGGCCGCATATTTATCAAAAGACCGCATTTTTCCCCACAAAATTGAGGGGGAAAAAGTTAACTCGTCTTGACGTGAAGTAGTGATGATGACGTGACGTCATCAGCTCGCGCATCACAGAAGGTAAACAACACCGTAGAGTGAACGTGTGGAACTCACACGACGAACATTTCTGCTAAAGACCGGGCAAAGCAGTACCTCGATGTCTTTCACGAAAGTGGGGGGAAACTATTCTGCACCCCGTGCAACTGTTAGTTGGAGCATACGTCTTAGAGAAAATCGACGGTGACGACCCACTTTGATTCATTCGAAAATGCTTTCTGCTGCTGCGGACAAGAAAGCCAAACAACTCACGTTCACCGAGGCATCAAACTCCAAAACGCTTTCGAGGGCTACAAGAAAGTGTGTGTGTGTGTGTGTGTGTGTGTGTGTGGGGGGGGTGTGTGTGTGTGTGTGTGTGTGTGTGTGTGTGTGTGAGATTAACATAGCCCAATTGCTTTTACAATAAATAAACATTGAATGTGTTTAATTGAATAGTAAAGGGGTTTAACGTTAGTGGCAGGTTGTGTGTGAGAGAGAATAAATAAGACAGCCCAATATTTAAAAAAATTGTTATTCTTTTTCCCCGCATATTTAGCATATTTCGCAACTTTCCGCATATTTCGCAACTTCCCGCAATTTCACCGCATAAGATCACATAAAACCCCGCATATTTAATCGCATAATCAAGGATTTTAGCCCGTATAATCAAGGAATTTAGCCCGCATAATCAAGGATTTTTGCCCGCGTTTTTCTGGAGGGTCTATATAATGAGACAATAAAAGGCACAAATATATTTATATAAATATATACAATTTAAAGTATGAGAGCACTCTTATAATAACGTAACACAATCAGAGACTGGATATATCCCCCCCCTCTCTCTGGTCGCTGAAATGGGGAATTGAAATTACGGGCCAGAAGTTGTATTTACAAGTATTAAAAGTAAGCAGAGGACACCAAACCAACTGAGACCCGTCTGTCCGCCTCATCTACGCACTGTACAACACACACACCTACACACTGTACCACCCACACACACACACACACACACACACACACACACACACACACACACACACAC
>NW_011346918.1:5494-13268 GCF_000735185.1 Notothenia coriiceps | reverse complement strand
ATGTAAATCTCTGGATCTCCATACTCCTCTTTGATCCAGTTGAGCAGTCTTCTCAAGCCCCATGCAACAGCTCTCTGCTTACTGATGGCAGTAGTTGGTGAATCACTTTCCTCTGCTTCTGACAAGTCCTGGTCATCTAAATATGATTGAGGGCGAAGCCGGGCAGTATCATGGCTTACTATCTTTGTAGTGTAATGATTTACACAGAACATGTCAGCAGTTCCCTTGATGAACATCTTTTCTTCTTCGCTAAATGAAGGTAGTCTTGTCTCTTTAAGACCTTGGAGCTCACTTTTGTTTCCAACTTGCCATTTCATGGCATCAGGATAGTCACCGTTCTTGAAAATAGGGTGTCCAAACCAACCTAATTGGAACTGCAGAGCGCGGTCAGCAGCCACCACTTCACGAGGAACATTAACATATTTAGGTTCAAACCAATCAGCATTAAGGGCAATGGATATAAGACCACCTTGGGATGCACGATACTTATCATCATATGTGTGGTAAGCCTTGGCGTGGGCCTTTATAAGGTTGTGTGCAACTCTGTATGGTGCAATTCCTGGATTTGTAACATTGGGTGGGATCTGTCCAAGTCCATATCCTGACCACGCAATTGTATGAGGCTGGTTGAAGGTCATCCAGAATGTCACTCTGTCGCCAAAGGTGGCAAAGCAGAAGTCACAAAAGTCGTTAAAAATGTTAATCATCTCTACATTGTCCCAGCCACCAAGTTTTTGCAAAGCTTCAGGAAGGTCCCAGTGGTACAGTGTCACCATGGGAGTGATGTTATATGCTAAGAGGCCATCAATGAGTCTATTGTAATAGTCAACACCTTTCTGGTTCAGAGATGTACGCTGACCATCAGGAAAGATCCTGGACCAGGACAAAGAGAATCTGTACGACTTCACCTTCAGAGCACGCAGCATGTAGAAGTCTTCTTCAAGTCTGTGGTAGCTGTCACAGGCCACATCCCCATTAGCATTATCAGGAATATTGCCATTTTGGGTGAATGTATCCCAGACGCTGGGCCCCTTCCCATCAGCATTCCAGCCACCTTCAATCTGGTAGGCCGAAGATGATACTCCCCAACTGAAGCCTTGTGGGAAAGTGCCGTAGTGGTAGAGTTTTCTCTGAAAATTTGACTGAATTGAGAATTTCTCCCAGACAACCTTTGATTTAGAGGGAACCTCTGAGGGTGGTAAAGCAGTTGTACGGGGAGTAAATCGCATCTTTGCCGAATTAAAAAACTCCCCCTTGTGGCCACCAAATCCATTTTGCTTTATAACCTGAGAGTAGAAATATGCAGATTGCTTCGGGGTTCTTGGTCCGTCTGCATCTTCAAAGTTGACATAATGAAGACCAAACCTTTGGCTGTAGCCTTTTTTTCCCTCAAAGCCATCCATGAGTGACTCCGCTGTGAATCGCTGCACATTCACTCCATCTAAGAAAATGGCTAAAAAAAAAAAAGACACGCAACAGCACATCAAAGTTTATATTATTTTAACACAGGGTAAAAGGTGGTTGCCTATTAGATACATTCTAGACACTCACCTTTAAGGGCCTCATTGATGTGACTCTTCATGTAGTCTATTCTACTGACATCATTCAGACTGTCCCCAATGTGCTCAGTAGGCATACCATTCCCAGTAATGTGTATAGGCACTTTGATAATGTTCAAATACTCTGTGGAAATGTAGTTTAAAAGCCTTCTGAGACCCCAAGGTGCAGAATATATCCAGTCAGAAGCTGTTGAGGACCATGAGGGATCTACGTGTGACTGGAAGTTGCCAACCCCCTGAGGACCAGGGGTGCAGCCACCAACACTGTTGTTGACTAACCGGGAGGTATAATGGTTCAATCCAAAATAGTCAGCGGTTCCGTGTATCCTCTTCCTCTCTTCAGCTGTGAAGACTGGGAGTATTGCAGGCTCAGAGAGAGGACACTCTTTTATTTTCTGTTCAATTTGAGTCTTGAATGCTGCAGGATAATCTCCATCGACAAATATGGGATGTGCAAACCAGCCCAGCATGAACTGCAGGTAGCGATCTGCAGCTGCGATGTCTTCTGGTCTGGAGGGGTCCACGGGTTCAGCCCAGTCAGAGTTCAATGCAATGCCCACTCTGCCTCCTTGTGTCTTCCTGTACTTCTCATTGTAGACATGCCAGGCCTCAGCATGGGATTTGATCATGTTGTGAGTCGCCTGCATAGATAACATAAATAATGAGGTAATTGCATGAGGTTGGCTGTGTGTCAATATGTATTTACAATATAGTATAAATATTGCCCTCACCTGGTATGAGGCCACCACATAGTCTTTCACTCCTGGGGCATGCTCACCAGTGCCGTACCCAGCATGGCTCACCACCCAGGGGCTACTGAAAGTGTTCCAGGTCTTGACTCTGTCTCCGAACCTGGAGAAGCAGAAATCTGCATAGTCTTTGAAGGTTTCAACAATGGAAGCGTTGGTCCATCTACCACAGTCCTGGAGGGCCTGGGGCAGATCCCAGTGGTAGAGAGTGACAACAGGTTGTATACCAGAATCAATGAGAGCATTGATCAGCTTGTCATAGTAGAGAGCACCTTTCTCCGACTGACTGCCCCGATGGCCCGAAGGGAAAATACGAGCCCAAGAGATGGAAAACTGGTAGGTGTTAACATGAAGACCTCGCAGGAGGTAGACATCATAATCCACCTTGTGGTAACTGTCACAAGCGAGATCAGCGGTCTGATTGGCAAAGGCTAGACCATAATGACCAAAACGGTCCCAAATGGACTCCCCCTTCCCATCTTCTGCCCAGCCTCCCTCCACCTTGAAGGACTCGCTGGAGGAGGCCCATTGGAAGTCAACGGGAAATGATTCGTTCAGGAAAGCATCTCGCTCAGTCGAAGTCATGGTGGCAAAATTACTCCAAGTTTTGCAGTAGGTCAATGAACATGACGACGTTTGAAGATGACTTCTGTCACTTTGATGTGAATGACTGAAGATAAGAGGAACAACACGTTGAAATTTAAATCAGATGATAATACTAAGGCAATAATCCAACAACTATACTTTGTCATAGACTGGGATAAACAGGTGGAACCAAGTTACATTATTTATTCTAAATTGGGGTTGGGGTAATATTGCAGTTTGAATCTTTGTCATTTGTAATGTAATACCGTTTTGGGGTGGGGTCAGCTGGACGTAACATGTCTACCATGTCAAATCCAAGAACATTTTGGCGTCCATTGCCCAGCGCTGTAAAAGTATAGGAATGTATCACATGATGCAGGTACATTATATCATTGTTATTCAATTATATTAGAATCCCTTGAACGAGTCATGTCAGTCTTCATATAGTCAATCTCAGGTATTAAATAAATAAATGACAGACAGAGGTTAGACCAAGTCATTATTTTGTGTCAAGTCTTTGCATGTCGAATGGTTCTCTCCTGCAACTTGAATAGCTAATGTCTGATTGGTTCAAGCAAAATACATCTGCTAATTTAAGTGTTTATTTGCTGGGAATAAATTTTTGGCAAACTCGAAAAACACATGTTTTTAACTTTGGGCTTGGGGGAAGGCTTCAAGTGTTTTCAAGTCAAAAGGCACAAGTTGAAATGGAGTCACAAATTACTTGTTTTTAAGTCCAAGTCAGGTTGCATTCATCAAACTTGCGACTTAAGTCTGACTTTAATCCAAGTCATGTGACTCAAGTCCACAGACCTGCTATTTAACACTTTATAAATCACAATTTATCAGGATTTGTTGTATTCGTCATGGGAAGGAAGGAAATCTTATCACTTATCCAAGGTTGTGACTCTTGATGGACCATCATTACCTTTTAATATGTTGGTATCTGACAGGAACTGATAAGAAGAACAGTCCATGAGGTCCACCTCATAAAACAGTATTGGTTTGTCTCCACACTTTCCCTGCAAGGAAACATTGATGTTCAATTGAAGTAAACAAAATCATTGGCTGAAATTTGTGTTATTTTGTGAATACTGTAAATACCAAGACACTTTTCAGTTCCTCAGCCAGGTTTTGTCCTGCGGTGCAGTCATATTGAATTTTAATGGAGAGAAAATCTGTATATTTCTGAAATATAACAATAAACATATGTATGAGTGAAGCTGGATGTTAAAGGCATATTACCCTGGCACACACAAAATAACTTATTTCAAAAATAATGAGCTTGTTTTGCGCTTGTCCATATGATCTCACCAGTAGTTGAGTGTCACTGATGATTGGGACTTTACTGGCCTTTACCCCAACTGATATTCCTCCATCTGAAACACATTGCATGTTAATTCAGTAGATCTGCACTTCTACTCCTAGACATAAAAACACATTCTCCTTCCCCAATGTTTACTGCCTTCCCTTATCACGACCCTTGGTAAACATTGCAAACAGATATAGAAACCATTATCTCATAAAGCACTGCCATAACAACCCTGTCTCACTGCATTTCATGTTATAGTCACAATATTTAATCTATTGATTCGTGTTCACCATCACGATTTTCCCCTTTTTTTCATGTCACACAGAACGATTTTAAAAGCAATGTATTTCTATTGGTAGTATGTTTCGTGCCTGCAACACGTCTTTTTGTCCAGTCTTGGAAGACCGGAAGCTGTGTGGTTCATAAAAACATGTTCTTACTCAATATCAAGCCACGATTATTGTTTTTATTTTAAATCGTATAATGTCGAACTTGTTTTGCCCTCTGTGAGGAAAATAAATGGGGCTCACAGCTTCAGAATACTGAAATCTGTATTTTTTAAATCTTTTTTTCCCTTCTGTGACAAAGGTAACTTCGTCACAGAAGTAATTTGAACTAATTTGTTTTCTAAATAACACACTGTTATTTACTCAACAATAACACACAATTATCCTTGTTTTTATTTATTCGCCTAATTCTATCATCTCAGGCTTTTTAGCCGTTCCTCAGGAACTGAATTTCAAAATAAAGTCACCGGAAACAGACGTAGGCCTATAAGGGACATTTCGAGCATCATTGCGATACACACCACTAACCCACTGAACTGATTACCCAAGATCCTCAGCTAAAAGCTTGGTGATTGGATTGAAATCCGAAAAACATTTTAAAAAGAAAATAATAATACTTTATTCCGAGTATGCTTGCTTTTCTCTTTGAAATTCACCACATAGCATGCGATCACATCGCATTGTAATACAAAGTTCGGCTGCATTAAATATTACACATCTGCCGTAGTTCTTTATTTATAGAGCCCTGATGAGAAGACTTCTGGACAAACTGGAAGAACTGCCACCGAAACTGAATACGTGACGTGGATCATAAATATATTAAACAACATCTTCCTTTTCTTTTCACACAATACGTCTCCTTGTATCAACCTTAATTCGGCTGACTTTTATATTTGATCCAATTGGTAGATAGGCTGTATTTACGCCATAACGGTGCAGAGCTGATATAAAAGGACTTGTAGTTTTTAAAGATATTACAGATTTTCTTTGAATATAAGAATGTAAATACTGAGTTGAGAGAATAGTCAGGGGATTTGGGTGATGGGAGACACATCCATGGAATCAGAATTTCAATAGCTTACCATTAAATGACGGATATACCTTTCTGTCTGTGATGTTTTACAAATCAGATATTAGAAGTAAAACATGTGAAATAATATAGCAATATCCTGTAAAATGATGTGAAAAACATGAATAAAACTACACATCTTCAGATGTTATACATACATAAGTTTCCTACACTAATAATACAAAGTTATTATGGCATTGTATGCTGTACCTTCACGAGGTTTTGATATGCACGTAGTCCCAGGCTAACTACATGCTATTGTTTAGCTAGTACCTGGAACGACGGATCCCACCGAGCATGGTGATGTGAATACTCGATAGCGAATCGAGCTTGTACCACCAAACAATACCTGTTAGGTACTGACGGTGTCTCAGGTCATTGTTTGGTCAGGTGAGGCCAAGTCTAGTCCACCCGCAAGGAGGGTTAGTGAGGTATTAGTTCTACAGAGGTAGTACGAGGAGGTAGTACACGCACTTTATAGGGGTCCGGTCGTTCTATTTCTCAGGAGACGAAGTCCATCGGGAGTATGTCCTGAGAAAGGTACGGTCCCCCCACCCACCCAGAGGTTCCATCACCTCCCGCTAAAATGACGACTACCGACCCGAAACCGACGGACTATACCCGTGGTTCGTAGTTGTGCGAGTCCCAAAATAGGCGGATTCGAGGCTTCCGCAATCCCTCCGTTGGGAGAGCAGGTGACCCCATCTGAAGGTTTGTGTAGCGTTCTGGGTTGCCTGAACACTCATACGACGCGAACGAATTACGCTATACACAATTTTATGGCTTCTTTTCGTAAAACGTTCTCAAATCGCTACGCTTCTCTTGATGATGTCGATGGGATAGGAGGAAAGAAACAAAAGAAGACGCTGATCACAAAGGGACGACAACAAAATTAGAAGTTTGAGAACCGCTAACCTACAACCTCCAACGTCAGCGGCTTCATGCGGGAGAAAAGACTCGCCCAGTTTGTCGACAACGTTTAACCTTGATTTGGTACCGGTCTGATAGGTTTTGACAAAAAAAAAAAGAAAGATGAGCGTTGCGGTGGGGGTCTACCAGATAGTGTAAGGGATAACACAGACAAACGGGGTTGTCAAGATACCGGTGCAGAGATGATCGCCTTAACATCGGAAAATTTTCTGCAAAAAAACCCAGGGTTTTATCTTCAACTAGTCATTATTTGACGGAATTTGTGGGGACCTCGCAATCGCGGCGTATCTTTGTTTACCACACACGTTTAATTTTGTAATAATTATTTTACCCACTTTTAGCCGGACCACAATGTATTACGGTTCGTAATTATATATGGTGAGTACTGAGTAACGGAAAGAACATTAAGATGAGGTGATGTTAAGTACTCCAATAGGACGATAACAAATGAGTAATGTAAATAAACCCGTCAATGAAAGGTCTATAAGACTATTACGAGTACGACCTCTTTGATATTTGTTGGGAATTCCGACTGGAATAGTACGTTTTACGTGAAATGCAGAGAAATATGTACTTATACACAGGGCGGCACGGAGGCGACCTTGTAGTGGTTCGATCAGTCTTTTGTGTTGTGGAGAGATAAAAGGAGGTATAGGAGTTTAGAGATTTTTCCCCGGACGTTGCGTCTTACGACCTATGTCTGACGAGGTCTATAACTCTGTGAGGACGACTGCAGTTTTTCAACCGCGATGCGATAACGGGGCCGGTTGAGGTGGTTAGTCCTCCTCTGTCGGTGCGCTGTACCGGGTTAGCTTTCGAGGCCTCTGCGACGATCCATGTTATATACGGTCCGGACGACGTACAGGGACAAGAGTGTATTAGTCGGGGGTAAACGTTTCTGACGAGAATTTAACTCGCTTCTACTCGCTTACGCGATTTTACGCTACTAGACAAGACGCGATAAACGTTTTTATTTTCTCATAATTTCATAAGGAAAATATAATCATACAGGATGTATACAATAAGTTTATATCGATACTATCGCAGGTGAAATTTAGTCGCGAAATCAATGTGGACTAACAGTTTACGGTTGTTAAGTACACTCTATAACTATCCAACGCGACGGACGGCTAGGGCTATTTTCATATAGTATGAGCAATAAGGTGAATTACAATTAATTTCGTGACAATATTACCGATAAAACTTGTAGGGAAAAGTATCTAAAGTTCTAAAGATTTCCAATCGACTGTATACGTATATGTGTTGATAAGTTATTGCACGAA
>NW_011346918.1:5244-5449 GCF_000735185.1 Notothenia coriiceps | reverse complement strand
GTGGGGATTGCCCACAGTATTGAGTATGTAAGTCGCTTTGGATAAAAGCGTCTAATAAGTAACATGTAATGTAATGTAATGTGTTATTTGTAGGGCCGGGACTCGATTAAAAAAATTAATCTAATTAATCTAATTAATTACAGGCTTTGTAATTAATTAATCGCAATTAATCGCATTTTTAATCACATATAAATATTTGACCTGA
>NW_011346918.1:0-5199 GCF_000735185.1 Notothenia coriiceps | reverse complement strand
TGATCATCTTTTTTCTTTAGGGAATTGAAATGAATAATCAATGAGTGACGACTTTTCATTAATCATTGTAATGAAAACCTAATGAGAAATTAAGTGGACTCTACGTTGTATTTAGTCTCTACTCTTTATTGTTATACTTCAATTGGAAGTAATACGCGGCCTAGTCGGTGTTTAGGAATTAGATTATTCCTGTTGTGTTATGGAGACAAAAAGACGAGAAACCAAACTTTGTAGTCGACCGTTGTAAAGGAAGTGCTACAAACGACGCGGACAAATAGAGACGATACACTTTTCCCCTGCAAACTATATTAAAAGACAAAGAGGGCAATACGTCTATCAGTTTCCCGTAATTTACAATTACGTTCATTGTCTAGTAAAACACCGCATCAGTGGACATTACATTAATGACGACTTGGTCTTGTCATTGCGGCAATGTGATGACGCAATGTCTGTCTAAATTAGACTAATAATGACAATTGCCGCAAAAAACATCGGTCAATGCGAGGGTTGTAAACCAAATAATAATTCATATAATCAAAGTACTAGAACACGTCTAGTAAACCTTATTAATCCCTATACACTCAGTATGGGATTTCAGAAATTTGGGTTTAGTTACTACATCCCATAATTGGGACAATTTCGGTTTTTGTATCTTTTTGAAAAAAAACCTGGAAAGTCTACAACAAACATCCCTCGGAGACCTCGTCTTTTACTTTCTCAAAAGGTAAACAAATGCAAAACCATTTAAAAAATTCTCTTTTAGAACATTATAACATGAATACACCCGTCGTCTTAAAGAGCATAAAGATGAGTGTAACAGACTTATATGTTATATAAACTTGTGATTCCCAATTGAACGTCCTAACTAACGAATGAATCGCGGATATAGTTATATATCGTACTTATTATTAGTGTGTAGTCAGTAATAAACAATACTCATCATATAACTAATTTATCATTACGTTACCATTCAGGGTTTTTGTCAAGGACGAGCAGCCTTTTCGGTGGTTGTGCCTCTGCCAGTGTGGAACGACGTAACGTACAAACACATGGAACATTTACTGAAGGAGACACGTATAGACCTGGGTCTTTTAGTCATATTAACCTGACTATATTTTTTTTTTTAAGTCGGGTCGCTTAGACAAGTGCCCCGAACACCACAAATAAACCAACCCCGAGCTACAGTTGTATTAGTGTATTAACGCCAACACCCAAAGAAACAGGTGAACAGGGTTGTCCGTAGAAGATACGGAGAATATGCGAGTATCGTCACAAGTGACAGGAAGACTAAGGTAGAGTTTTAGTGAAAGAAGGAAAAAACCTACCCGTAGTGTAGGACGTGTGACTAGGTCCCTGAAAGAGAAACGACCAACCGTAAAGACTTTACCTTTTTAATTAATTGATTTTCCTTACGTACGTGGTGGTGGGGGGCGCTGTGTATGGAGGAGAAGGCGTGTGGTGCAGTGGGTTGTGCGTTGGTGTTCGGATCAGGGGAGCTCAGGTTCAAACCCCACTGCAGTCAGCATGTCGTTGTGTCCCTGAGACACTTCACCCCAAATTGCTCCTGTGGGGATTGCCCACAGTATTGAGTATGTAAGTCGCTTTGGATAAAAGCCTCTAACAAGTGACATGTAATGTAATGTAATGTGTTACTTTCTTTGAGTAACTGCGCCAACAATGATAATAACATTTTTTAGGTAATTCAATTACACTCTATCTCATACGTCGTTTCTGTCGAATTTCTTTCTGTATGCGAACATGTCTGTGGTAATTCTATCTATTTAAAAAAACATGAGTGCAATACAAACTAGAATAATAATAGATTTGATTTTCAAACAAGGACAGGACTACAAGATTAGGTCCCAATGCAGGGACCCAGCTTAGTTAATATTTTAAATGAAGTCTTAAAAGTACTGACTGAGCCGTGGCCTTTAGGAGTCTGATGCCCTGAGGCAGTTCAGTGACTTTGCCCCTGGACTGAGCGGCATTGAGCTGCATGTTAAAGAGTTCAAAATGTAACATGGAGATGAATGATATATGGCCTATGACTTTAAGACCTTGAATATGTTATCACACATGTGATGCAAGAATCCACATGAAGTATTAATATCACCTACAGAGCTTAATGATATCCTCTAGTATCTTGTAATCCCAAGTTTCAATGCAATGTAATTATTGAAAAAAAGTTTTATCTGAGAAGTTGTTTCTTTTAACACATGTACCTGTACAACTGATTGGATGGTGATGAGTGGATGCTCCCCTGGTTTAAATGGAGGCACACTGAATTTTGTGATCATATTTATGACCTTGTTTGGTGGGTTTTAGCATATGTTTACATATTTGCTCTTGATGTTTTATGCATTCTATTAAGTTTTTTATGAATGTTATGCTAAAGAGTGAGTGTGTTTAGCATCTAACTTGGACCCCTGGAGACAATACATCTTTAGTGAAATGATTGACGATGTTGCATAGATTCAGTATGCAGGGATCAGTTGCTAAAATAAGGCTTTTGATCTTAGCAGCTGTAAAATGTGTCCTTATTTCTGGTTTCTTATTATCTCCGCCAAGGACATTATGTTTTTCTGTTTGTTTGTTTGTTAGCAGGGTTATAGAAAAACCTGCCGACCCGATTTTCATTCAACTTGGAAAGGGGAAGAATATGAAATGTTGCTTAAGATCAGAATCAATACGAGGAAACACACATTATTTTTCACCTACGACCGCCGACCACCAAGAGTGCCCTTCTTGTTTTCATCCTTTTTCCAACCAATCAGCTAACACGGTGCTCCCTTAAAAACTGTTTCAGAGGATGCTCTGGGACTCCATTTCACATCCAACTATTCTCCATTTGCCGAACATCACACAGCATTTTTCCAGTTCAGCTCAGAAAGCCAAAGAGAATGCACGAAGACCGTTTTAATTTATTCCTGTGAAAGTTTTCAGCATGAATAAAACATCTCTCCTGACTTCAAAGGAAAAAAATAAAGCAAAATAATAAATTGGAATAGCACTTTTTCCAGATCTTTCTCATTGACACAAACGCTGAATAAATTCATTCATTTACTGTAGAGTAACTGCTGTTTCAAGTGACAGTTGGTCTCATTAGAACCACGGTTTACTTTTCTAACGTTCCCTTCAAAGCGGTATGAATATGGACTGTATTTTTGTTCTCATTCTATCTTAAGCTGTGAGCAAATAGAATGAAGGAACAGTAATATTTGACACACATTGAAATAATCATGGTTATCGAAACAGGGGTTTTGTTGAGTTTATCTTTTATCTCCATCAGGAACTACATGAGAGACAGAGTGGGTGAAAGACACTACATCTATGAAAGTCTCTACCTGATCCGATGACTTCCTCTATTTTGACACAGGAGGGGTCGATTTCCTTGGCGAACTCCCTTACTGCCTCGTTGGGGTCCTCATAGGTGAAGGGGTCAATGTAGATCTTGACCCCCGGTGAACTATGACCGTCAGACATTGTGGGAAAGGTCACAGTAGGGGTTGGCCCGCTGAACATATCTGGCCTCATTGTCACCTCTGAGGAGAAAATAAGAAAGTCAAAGAGAGTGAAAATATAAATGCTGCTTTGGAAGTTGGTGTGTAAGCATTTTTAAAGCTGGAGCTCATTAAAGTGTCAGCGCTGGTCGTACCTCCTCCTGCGTTGTACTGCTGCAGCTTGTCACCGTACACACTCTCCTTCAACTGCCTCCTCCTGCACACAGGAATGACAGAGTGGTTTGGGGGGATTGAGAAGAAAATGTTGCAAAAAAGTTAGAAAAGTTAGAAATATAATTGGTTGTCTTCTCTTCAGCTGAGATGGGGTTAAAAATAAAGTCTTCCTTTATGTCAAAAGAAATCTGCTTAAGACAAGGAAAATGACTTTTAGGAATGCATTAGTATTTGGTTGCTTGTTATTGTTCTGTGTTGTCAGCTTTGGTCCCGTGCTTTCATACGAGGATGGAACCAAAGAAATGCACTGTTTTTTTGTTTTATGTGTCAACCTCTCAATGGACACACACAAGAAGACAGAGACAGCCTTTCACTAGCTGTTAGTGGCAGGTCATGACGTCACAGAAACTTTGTAGCATTTTTTGAAATTCCTGATCTACTTTGAAACCATTGGGGAATAAAAAATAAATTATTTAAATGCAAAAGCCTTACATTTAGAATTGTGTTTTCTACGAAATCATAAACAAATTGACATAAAAGGAAGCTAAGGAATACTTTTTCCTACATATACCATTTCATATGCATTACCGTATACATTTTAAGATAAATCTACAATAACAGTCCTATTTAATGAGTACATGTACATCATGCAGCAGGATGTAAATCTAGTTTATGAATACTTATGAATAAAAAAAGAAAATAAATGTTGTTTACTGTAACAAAAAGCTGACCAAATACACCAGACAAAACCCAATACATGAGTCCTGTACTGTATAAGTTCATTCTTGACTTTGGGAAAAAGTATTTATAAATCTAATACAATTCTAAACTCAAGTTACATTTACTACCCGTCAACCTGATCATGTGGCTCAGTCATTATCCCATGACAATATTTATAATATAATATTCTAATAAGGAATCCTCCTCACAATCTTAAATTAACTTAGCATTCCAATTTAGCTGCTACTGCTTCAGGGTCCTGTAGCTGTGCATGCTTGGTCTCTGTCACGCTGTAATGGCTTTTCCTACTCGGCAATCAACATGTTTTCTGTCCAAAAGGGCCAATAAATGGTTGGGATACTGAGTGTTTACACTTTTAATAGTCTGGTCGTCACCCTTATTTTTAAAATGATTTGTTTTTCACACATTAAAAACTTTTTTTAAGTATCGCTATTAAATCCAATCACGTCAAGACATATTTAATACCTTGCTCACGGACATTTTGATTGAACAATTACAATTATGTAAAGTATGTAACAGGCAAACACGTGAATGCAGCATGTGTATCTGTGTGTGTTTGGGTGTACAGTATGTAGGTGTGTGTATGTGTGTGTTACCTGGTACAGATGATGCCAATAGCAACCAATGATACGATACACACTCCACCAACTAAAGAGCCTGCAATCAGAGAGAGCTGCTGTCCAAGCTCTGACTTATACTCATCTACAAAAAAAACACACAGACACATTGAAAATATCATTTTTTATATTTTTGAAAAATACAGTTTCCCTTGCTAACACATCAT
>NW_011346917.1:0-2093 GCF_000735185.1 Notothenia coriiceps | reverse complement strand
ATATCAGTATGTAGTGTCTCTACTTTAAAGAGTCCTCTCCTGCTGATGTTCAGGTGTATATCAGTATGTAGTGTCTCTACTTTAAAGAGTCCTCTCCTGCTGATGTTCAGGTGTATATCAGTATGTAGTGTCTCTACTTTAAAGAGTCCTCTCCTGCTGATGTTCAGGTGTATATCAGTATGTAGTGTCTCTACTTTAAAGAGTCCTCTCCTGCTGATGTTCAGGTGTATATCAGTATGTAGTGTCTCTACTTTAAAGAGTCCTCTCCTGCTGATGTTCAGGTATCCGTAGAGACAGGTTGTTTACGGTCTTTCTGGCTGTAACACACTCTGCAGAATGTAGGTGTGTCTCTTATTGGGCACTAACTGTGATGGAATTTAATATAAAAATAAAAAGAGGACAAATGTTATTATTTTTGCCCGCCAGGGAGAACACATTGAGCTGCTAACGTGTCCAAACAGTTGTCCAATTAGTTTAACATTTTGTTGCATTCATGAGGCGGCAAAGTGTAGGAAATTGCAGTTTTGTCCTGATAGATTGACGTAGCAGTGATTGTGTTAAAGTTGTTTCTGATTCTAGTGGAGCAGAGAATCAGCTGTGAAGGCATAATACATCCTTTAGCGAAGAACTGCTGTTATTAATCCGTCTTTAAAGCTTGTTTAGGGCCGCAAATAAGGATTATTTTCTCAGGGATATTGAAGGCGATACTTTTAATTTCTTGTTTGAGGTCCAACACCAAAAGATTTTCACTTTAATTTAATAGAAAATAGAAAAAATCAGAGGCAAAAAACGCAATATTCTGGATTTTTTTGCATGTAAATTAACTCGATTTTCAAAATGTTTTTCTGTGGAATGACTCATAGTTGCAGCTTTATTCCCAACGTGTCCCTGCAGTCAGGGTTTTTACTGAATGATGAATTACAGGGAAGGGGCAGAATCCCAGTTGGATGAACCTGGTGATATGTTGTCTGCCAGAATCTCACCTTTAAACACAGTGATTACTCAGCTGTTGACTCATCAGCCGCCGCACAGGAACTCCCCTTTTGCACAACATTTAATTCAGCGTGAAAGCACCTGAGCTATAATCAGATTTGACTTCACCTGAGTTTTTCCATTTGTGCTTTCTTATACTTCAAGTCAATACAATTTGGAAGCCGTTACTACTCCCCTATTTTTTTTTTACAACTGGCTTGTATAGTTAATAGAAAATAACTGATAAATGATGATGTATTAGAATGGATTTAAATACCTGGAAGTATACAAAGTCACTAAAGTTACCAGATGCAACATTTAAATAATGTACATATTAATGCATCACTAGTTAAAATATTAATTGTTATTTATATATTAATTTAATAAATAAATTCATTTTTTCATATTTTCATTATTATTATTTTTGGTATTTTTTATATTCTAGAATAAATGATTCAGACTTATTATTTCTATTATTATAAAAAAAAAATTATTTGATTATTATTAATTTTTTTTTATCAATATTTCCCGCTTCATAAATAAATAAATAATAATAATCCAATTTTTCTAAAACAAGCCATTTTGCACAATTGGTACTTTTATTTGGCACTTAATGTACATTAGATGCTAATACTTTTGAACTTTTACTTACTTAATAATTTAAACTCAGTACTTCTACTTGTAACAGAGTATTTCCACACTGTGTTGTTACTACTTCTAAGTAAACAACCTCAGTACTTCTTCCAGCTCACGCTCTAATCTGTTTTAATTCTCTGTGATCAATAATCTCCCTTTCTTTGATGCATCATCTTCAATTCAAAGCAGTGTTTAATGTTGTGTGTTCCACTCCCAGGTGGAGGGGTGAGGCCTGCTGTTGTCTCTGAGTGTTCGGACATGTTTTAGTTTCAGTTCTGGCGTGTCTTGTTTTCAGAGCTTCAGGGCAGGTACTTTAGAGGTGACTAAATCACGAGTTATCAGCCTGCTGTCTGCGCCTTCAGAGCTGTGTGAGGATGTGTGTGTGAGTGAGTGAGTGTGTGTGTGTGTGTGTGTGTGTGTGTGTGTGTGTGTGTGTGTGTGTGTGTGTGTGTGTGTGTGTGTGTGTGTGTGTGTGTGTGTGTGTG
>NW_011346916.1:0-5839 GCF_000735185.1 Notothenia coriiceps | reverse complement strand
CATGTAAATAGAATAGGATATGTACAAGAACAGAACATCCTGTAACAGTTCTGAGGATTTAGCAGCCAGGTATTTATTGCACAGTTATTAACGGCATATATATATATCGCACATAGTTGGTATTTAACAGCAAGGGGTGTGTGTGTGTGTGTGTGTGTGTGTGTGTGTGTGTATGTGTGTGTGTGTGTGTGTGTGTGTGTGTGTGTGTGTGGTTATATAAAAAGCACAATAACTAGGCCTCTATTTAAAGGTTGAATTTTCAATGTGTGTATCTTTGCAGCTGAATCACGACACCGACTCGTTTCTCGCTCTGACCACCGACGGCATCAACTTCCTGCTGAGCGACCAGGAGATCTGTGATGTCATCAACAAGTGCCACGACCCCACCGAGGCCGCAGAGGTCATCGCTCAGCAGGTGCTCGACAAAATACAGCAGAATGTTTTAACCTGATATTCTCACAAAACAAACACAACCAGTGATTCTAAGCTTTAAAAACACTGAATAAATCGGTTTAATGGTAAAAATGTGTGGTGGAAAACGAACGTCCTAAACTCTGTCGTTTTATTTTATGTAGTTTTTCAAAAAGCAGACGTGCCGAAGGGTCTTCCTTCTGGTACTAACTCACGCTCAGACACCATCACAGGAGACCAGAGGAGACGTACACATCCCTCTTTAATAGTTTTTTGTGTTTCTGCAGGCGTTGCAGTACGGCTCGGAGGATAACGCCTCCATCATCGTGGTCCCTCTCTCAGCGTGGGGGAAACACCAGAGTTCACCCACCGTCTATAGCATGAGCAGAAACTTCGCCTCCAGCGGACGATGGGCGTAACACAGGAAAAACATCACCATAGAAAATCACAGCCTATTTATAACCCTTATTTACCGAACTTAAGTATATTTTTGAGGTTCTTTTACTTTATTTCCATTATGTGCCACCCTCTTATTCTACTATACATCGCACAGCAAAATATATGTACTTTAAGAGAAGGGAAATTCAATAATATCATATCTTTAAGCGGAGCAGGAGCTTCGAGGGGCGTAACACAGGAAAACATCACATTTACAGCATATTTTTAACCCTTAAAATCATATATGGTATCACTTCCATCATTAACAGTGTATATAGAGTGCATATGAATATATTGTACATACAAAGAAAGGCAGGTTGTGAAATGTAACCTCGATTTCCCCAAGATTAAAGTGATGAATTACCGTATTTAGGTACATTTTTGTACCACCCTCTTATTCCACTATATGTGACAGGAAAATATATGTACTTTAAGAGAAGGGAAATTCAATAATATGATATTTTTAATGCATCAATGTATGTTTATATTTTGTCCAAAAGCTATATACTACTTTTCAAAATAAGTGCGTTGCATTCTTACTTCTTAACAACTTAAGGGGTTTGGAAAATAAATAAAACATGTTAAATGACACAAAACTTTCACTTTAGCATACTGAGATTTGTCTTTATGAAATGTACTAATAATATAAAATAAAAACTTTGAAATTCTGGGTTCCTTTTGTGTGAAAAGAGGACGTCCCCGCCCCTCCGGTTTGCACAGGAATAACACATCAAGCGCCCCCTCTGCGTCAGACACAACGTAATGAACGTAAGAAAACACTTCCGGGTGTCTTTGACGCTTCCTTTAAGTTGGTAGCTTTTTTTTAAAAAGCGGTTTAAGTTTGGTTTGTTTTGTTAAATAAATATGAAAAGATAACAGATAGAAGACGGAAGAAGAAACACGGGCCGTTAAAACAAGAAGGAAGTTTGTTTTTAACGCCCTGAAGGTAAAAAGAAACGTTAAAATGTCTGTTTTTATCCGTTTTAACCTAATTAAATACTGTTATTGTTACGTAAACAAGCTAAAAGTGATGTTTAAATCGGTTAAATCCACTTTGTTATGAGTGGAAACAGTTCATAAATCAGCAGAGTTTACCTGGTTAGAAGGGGACAAAATGTCTTCAGTAACTTTAGCTTAAAAAGATCAACACACTGAGTTTTACACAAACATGCTCGTTTTGTAGCTTAACCCAATCAAAGCTAATGCGTTATATGGTCATTTTAAATACTGTAGTTGTATTTAAATACTTAAAGCACAAGTTAGTACTTTCTGTGTGTATTTCTCTTCATTATACATAAATTCCACTTCATGTCAGGGAATACAATGCACTTTTTGTACTTATTATCTGTCATAATTAGCTACCAGTTACTTTTTTTATATAAGAAAACAATGTATAAAAAGTCTTGAATACAAACTGGTTGATTGTAAGGGGGCTAATCCACAATATACACATGCCAGAGGAACAGAAAACTTCATAAAGCAGTTTAAAGTAAGAATATTGGTGTGTTTATCACTTTATGGCTTTTTATCCCAAAAAATGCCACAGACCTGCCTGCCTGCCTACCTCTCTCCCTATCTATCTATCTATCTCTCTCTCTCTCTACCTACCTACCTACCTACATCTATCTATCTATCTATCCATCTCCCTACCTACCTACCTACCTACCTATCTACTCTTACCTACCTACCTACCTACCTACTGTACCTACCTCTCTCTCCCTCCCTATCTATCTATCTACCTACCTACCTACATCTATCTATCTATCCATCTCCCTACCTACCTCTCTCTATCTATCTATCTACCTACCTACCTACCTACCTACCTACCTACTGTACCTACCTACCTCTCTCTCCCTCCCTATCTATCTACCTACCTACTTACCTACATCTACCTATCTATCCATCTCCCTACCTACCTCTCTCTATCTATCTATCTACCTACCTACCTACCTACCTACCTACCTACCTACCTATCTAAAAAATAATCCTTTTTATATCTATTTAGTAGAACGGTTGATAATAAGCTAACTGTGACCCAGTTGCATTTGTATTCAAAACAAAACGCTGTTCATGCGGAAGTTAAATCGTATCTATCTTCCTGTTGGTACGCAGAAGTACAGATAACCACAGTTTAACATTCATTTAAATAGCTATACTAGTGTTGTCATGTACGGGGGGAAAAAACTTAATGCTGAAATCAAACCAAACTTTAATCTATAATTGTTATCAGGGCAAAGCTCACTTTATATATTGTTACTTATCAAAACACCTGAGATGATTTGTACTTTGCACTTACTGAAGATGAAGGTGCATTACTTTATTACTTCAGACGGTAAAGGTGTATCGGTCATCTTATCATTGAATGAACTAACTGAATAGGTTTAACCCTCACCCTGTTTCAAAGAGGCCCCATTATGCTTTCCTTTAGGTTTTGATGCATGTAAATGCTCTGCAAAGGCTCAAATCCCTGAGTTACCTTCCAGTTAATACACTTTAATGAAATGTATTATGTCTAAAAAGCCCCATAATTATATTAGGTTTGGTGAAAGCAATAGTAATAAGTTGAACATAATATTTTTAACTTAACTTTAATAGTATTGCTTTTAGCTAACCTGATACATGACACATTTAATTAAGGTCAACGTTTCAGTCTTTTCAGTGCAGACGGATATGTGTGCTTCTGCCCTTTCACCACCAGGGGGCGCTGCTTACCCACTCCGACATTATTCTGCATTGAGGAGAAATTTAGGAAACGGGCTAAATAGAAAAAGGAAAGTAAATACAAAAAAAGTAACAAATAAATATAAAAATAGATTAAATTCAACCTATATAATTGATTAAAAAAAAATTCTATAAATAAAATAAATTCATGCCATAAAAAATATCTTTCAATAATTTTAAATATTCCTCTCTCCTTTTTAAGAGACAAGAGAAATATACAAGATGAAATAAAGACAATTGTATAGCTAGTAAACTAAAAAAACAAAGTCAGTCCTTGATTGAGGTGAGATATGCAACTCGAACACTTTCAGCTTCAGCCTGTGTTGGATAAACTCTCCGCTTTAAAAGTCTGATTTCTGTCAGGATTTCTCAATGATACATTTATATATAAACTTTATTTATTGATGTTTCTTCGTCTGTTTGCAGGAGTGAGTAGAAGATGATGGAGGAGGTGGAGCAGAGAGGAGGAGCACAGGAGGGGGAAGAGGACGCTCATCCACCGGTAACAATGTGGCTAATTTATGCAGAAATACTCCCACAGTAATCATTTAAAGGGGACCTATCATGCAAAATGCACTTTTTGATGTCTGTTATACATAAACATGTGTCCCCGGTGTGTCAGGGAACTCATGCAGCGTCAGAAAATAAAACCCTCTCTCTTTTCCTCCGTACCCAAATCTCTAAAAACGGGGGAACAACGGAGCTGATCCAGATTTCCGTCCGATATGACGTAATATCTAGGGTTGGGAACCGAAACTCGGTTCCAGATGAGGACCGATAAGAAAATGCCGGGTACCCATACAAAATACAAAATGTCGGTTCTGCTTAACGGTTCCTAAACGCGGTAGACCCTGTATTCCACCGGGTCCGTCTGCGCCGCGGCGACCCGGTGGAATACAGCCAGGGTAAGGGAGGACTGGCCATCTCTGTGTTCTGGAGAATCACAGAACGGCCGGCCGTCAGCGGGCCGCTAACGGCCGGCTCGGTGCGCTGACGGCCGGCACCGCCCTTAATTTTTTTAAACGGCTAGGCGACAGAGGTCCGCAGTTGCCCCGCAGCGAGGCTCCCCCCGCCCTCCCGTAGACAGTTCACGAGCTCAGTCACTTCATAACACCAAAGATGGATCGCGGTAAACGCTCTGAAGTGAGGTTCCACAACACTAAAAAAGAAAAAGACATGGCACAGTGTAACGCCTGTTAATAGCTTGCCACAAGCATAGCTCAGTTAAAATAAAGCACAGCTATTGTGCAATACATTTCTACTGCATGTATATTTTTTATTTGTAAAAATGTAATTTAAAGCTTAAAAAATAAAGATATTTTTGTTATCTAAAGGTTTGACCTCTTTCTTTTACAATTTTGGAATCGAAACGGGGAATCGATAAGAACCGGAATCGGAATCGATACATTTCAAACGATACCCATCCCTAGTAATATCTGAAATGTGGACCCACGGCCCTATCAGAAACGTTGCTATCAGAAACAATGCCCGACTGTTTTTGGACGTAATATGGTCGGTGTTTACATTAGCATCGCTAACACTCAGAGCTAACCTGTACTGGAGAGCATGTGTGTGAAGAAGCAGGAAATAAAAAGGAACTCACCTTGTGGTATAACCGGCAAGAGAGAAAACCTTTGAGCTCCATACTGTTTCAGAGAGAATCCTTGATAATCCATGATATGGCGTTTCATCACGGCAGTATTTAGTTTAGACAGTAGCTGCCGGGTCCCGCATGAGCTCAGACCCCTCCTTTTTTATTAAAGCTTTATACCCAAATCAGCACTTTAGAAACAGGAAGTGAAATAGAGGGATATGAAGCAAAACACTTCATAGACATGTTTTTTTATATGTTTTTTATATATCTGAGACCTATGCTATTGCCTACAAATAGCATGCTAGGTGACCTTTAACTAATAATAATTAAAACATATTTTTATAATAAATTCATTTAAAGTAAATGTATTTTTTCTTGGTATTTCAAAAATAAAATTAAAGGCTTTCCCCACTTATATTTTTGTATGTTTTATATTAAATTATTTATATTTTAATACATTAAATAATTAAATAATAATACATTAATTTATGTTTTATTTTTGTATATGTAATATTAATTATGCCTGGTATTTCCAATATACACACTCTAGGGTTTGCTTCCATGATCTTTTAAATATTGTTGTTGATGTCAATGTTTCTTTTTGTTTTAACTTGGACTTGTTGGGAAAACAATTGACATTTTCTATAAAGCTAAAAAGAACAAACAAACCATTGC
>NW_011346915.1:0-478 GCF_000735185.1 Notothenia coriiceps | reverse complement strand
TGTGTGTGTGTGTGTGTGTGTGTGTGTGTGTGTGTGTGTGTGTGTGTGTGTGTGTGTCAGGATAAAGCGGTGCGGGGGCTTCGTGACGTGGGACAGCGCCGGTGTTTCTCACGTTAACGGACGCCTCGCCATGACGCGCAGCATCGGAGACTTTCACCTGAAAACCAGCGGCGTCATCGCAGAGCCGGAAACACGCCGAGTCACCGTCAGTACACACACATACACACACATACACACACATACACACTACTAATACACACTACTAATACACACTACGTAGTTAATATCTAAGATAAGATACGATCAGAATCAGAATCCCTTTATTCGTCCCACAGAGAGGGAAGTTACATTGTTACAGCAGAAGAGAGCCACATTCTTCTGACCTGAGCTCCTCCAACAATCCAACATATCAAATACAAAAATACAAAATAAAAAGTGTTGCAAAAAGTCTCTTTACATGTAAATAGAATATGATATG
>NW_011346914.1:0-353 GCF_000735185.1 Notothenia coriiceps | reverse complement strand
AAAGCTTTATGAATCGAAAGTACAACATATACTGTATCAAGATTGATGCAAAACAAGTGACATTTGACCTTTTCAGAGAGGTTTAGCAAAAAAAACTCCACCTCTGAGGTGATTTGGGTGGAAATGTTTTTTTTTTACCGTTTCTCTGGAACCCATTTGTCGATTTTGGTGATTGACATCTCTTTCTGACCGTTAGAGCCAATAGAATCGAAGAATCTCCCCACTCACACACATGGTAAAACAAAAAGGTGGGGGCTTCGCGGACGCAGTTTTGCATGAGAGTGAAGCGCTATAGCTCTAGCTCTGACATCTGGAAACCAAAAAGCAGGTTTATTGCTCATGGATTATCAGAA
>NW_011346913.1:0-1954 GCF_000735185.1 Notothenia coriiceps | reverse complement strand
ACACCTGCAGCCTGGCTGTGAGTCTGTGCGTGTGCTCAAAACAAGCCCAGGCCGAGCACTGCCGCGTCTCGCCGTCTCAGGCTGAGTTCAGGCTGAGAAATCCGCGGAGCTTCAGCTGAGAAAAGATTGTGTGTGTGAGGAAGTCCGCGGATTGGTACGTTACGTCACTATACCCAATACGTCACTGTACTACAGACTATAAGAAGAAAACAATGGAAAAAGAAAATGTCCAAAGAGGCGTTCTGGGGCAGCATAGACAGGTCTTTTCTCTGTTAGAGTTTTACACGCTACAGGGTATACTTTGACGAGTACTTTGATTTCTTAACTGCATGTTATGTAGACTATAATCAAGAGTCATTAAGTGGGACACAGCTGTCAACTTTTATCATCATTCAAATCAAACATGAATTAAACACAGTTTCTCCACACACTGAGCTTTTTGCCATGTCAAATTATATTTAATCAGAAACCCAAAGATCCTTAACTAAAATAGTAAACAAAAGAATCTCTGTGAGAATATCAAAAGAGATTTACAGAAAGGAATTACAAACCAAATATATTTCACAACGTGTACATTTATTCATTCGACAGACACATTTGTCCAATGCAACATTCAGTTAAATGTAAATAAATAGTTTGCATATATACAGCTAAAACTCCTAATCAGGTCACAGACCATGTTTATAAAAAATATTGATTTCTTTAGGCATGTATTTATTGTAATGACTTGCAGGCCGCTGAAGGCAATGTCCACAGAGGATGATTTCTAACTTTTTCACTTGACGTTGGTATTAAAGACCAGTGCCCTGTACAGGATTTGCGGTTATAGCGAGGTAACTTCAGGGTTAACTATGGGTTTCCGGTCCTATGATACTGGTTCATGGGGTATCTCCATGGTAACTTATGCACCAAACCTGCTGCGGAGCAGGTTTGGTGTTTTATTTTTCATTTACTCTTAACATATGTATTTTTGTTTTATTATTCTTTATGTGTTTTACTGTTTTTATGATTATACTGTTGTTTAATTATATGTATTTATATGGGAAAGCACATTGTAACTATGTTTTGAAAGGTGTTATATAAATGAAATGTATTATTATATTATCTCTGAAGACATATTCATTTTGACTATTTTTAAATGCAGGTTTTAAATCCTGGGTTTTGTTTAAGTAGCCACACTAAGCTATTTAGGCGTATTGTATATTTACTGCACTCAAAGAAATAACTCATTGGATTAACTCAATTTGATTGTTGGCAGGTTTTCCATCCAATAAATATATGTGGCACAAACTCAAACTAATGGCATCCTTGGCTTGCAGTAAAATGTAAATGAGTTAGTCCAACTCAAATTTTTCAAATAGAGTTTAAGTAAAATGATAACATTACCTTTATGAATTTAAATAATGCTAGTCCACCTAAATCCTATTTAATTAACTGAAAATTAAATAATGAGGTTGAATATAATTTAATAAAAATGTGTTACACATGATAGAAAAACGTGGTTTAGTTTGTTTTATTTTTAAATTCACATTATTCAAAACAATCCTCCATTCCACTCAATACAGTGTTTTAAAAATGAATGAATTCACACTGAAAGATGAAAAACATTTCTGAAAGATAATACCGATTTTAAAATGGCAGAGAAATGGAACTCCTAGAATTAACTTACAAATCTCCCTTTGCCAAATACAATGAATACAATATAGCCAGTTTACCCCTAAACCTGTTTTTCAGGTCTCAGGCTCGAAAATGACATTCCCAGAACAAATGACCATATCTTCCCTTCTAAAAGGGTTAAATTAATAATCTTTTTTCTCAAAGTAAGGATAAACCTGTGAGTTGGATGTATAAAAGTCAGAATCAATATAGATGTTTTTTATTTTAAAGAAAATTCAGATTGAACATAGTAAAAAACTGTAAATTATAGTGTCCGTCCAAAAATAATTTTTTACTT
>NW_011346912.1:0-1684 GCF_000735185.1 Notothenia coriiceps | reverse complement strand
TCCTTTAGTGTTTACTTCCTGTCTGTCTTCTTTTGCTGTTCCCTTTAGTGTTTACTTCCTGTCTGTCTTCTTCTGCTGTTCCCTTTAGTGTTTACTTCCTGTCTGTCTTCTTCTGCTGTTCCCTTTAGTGTTTACTTCCTGTCTGTCTTCTTTTGCTGTTCCCTTTAGTGTACTTCACACAGTTCCTTTTATTGCACATCCAGTCCGTCGTCCTTAGCAATTATCTGTTCTCCTTAGCAACGGTCTGTTAGCGGAACTTAACAAGCTCTGGAATGTCCAAATTGACCAATCAGAATCAAGCATCCAACAAAGCCTTGTAAATATAATATTTTGAATTGGTTTCAGGTTGGTTTCATTACAGGAATAGCTCCCAACATGTCAAACTACTCTCCTCATACAGTGTACTTTAGTATATTAGCTTTTGAAATTGAATTTAATAAAACACAGCCAGCCTGACACACTCCAGCTGTCTCCTTAAAAACACCTTTGATAAAACAAGCTGTAAAATCCATCTCCTGTAATCGGCTCGTTTTCCAAATGTTTACCAGTTTTTAAATTTCGTTAACCTACTGCAGGGATTGTGTAATTCAAATGTTCCACTCCTGCAGAGTCTCATTAGGTTAACCTCCCGCTCCTTTTTAAAATCCTCATAATCTGACAATACCACCAGATAAACTCGTGCAAACAGGAAGTAAAGAGACCTAAAGCACAGCTGTAACACTCACCTCTCCATCTGTCTGACACTAGCCCTCCCATTAGGAACGTATAAAGTCATCAGGCCAATGTGTACTATACGCTTCCTCCCATTAACTCGTTACCTAATCGTTCACCAGTGTGACGGTTTAATGTGGCGTGGGATCACACTTACAGGAGAATAAAAGCATGACTCATTACAAGGAGCTATACTTAGGCCTCATAAACAGGAATCAATCTCTTTAAGAGGCCAATGACTTTCACAGAATACCATGATATGAAGATTATACCGCTATAAGACGATACATTAAGTGTGTTATATCGGCTGTTCTCACATGTGCTTGCGAGAAGGCAAAACTGAGACCTATATGACTAGAATCAAAAGCACCGGTATGTATTTGATGTCCTGGTTTCACACACACTGAGGACAGGAACACCTTGATCTCCTCCTCAGATAATCAGTGGATGAGGTAGCCAGGCTATCAATGGGGAATTTAAGGGGATTACACATGCTAAACAAAATAAGGTTTACTCAGAATACTACACAGCACCAGGGTTCATGGAGGGTCGGGTTATTGTCTCTGGTGTGATCTCTGACTCAATACGTTTGGTGGGGTAGTTTTTCACAATTTGACCTCGTGAACCTGTCATTTAACATCTTCATTTGTTGTTTGTTGTCAACTTTTTATCCAAGGTCATGACTCAGGTAGTTCAAATCCTTCTGTTCAGCGTTTCCGCCAGGGGGCGTCTTGAGTCATTTGACGCCCTTATTCAGCTCGGGACGTCCTGAGCACGAGGCGGGTTCGTCCAAAAATATTAATAAGATGGAGAGTTTTTATCGCTTGAAATAACGAAAAGGAAAAAGGACATCCCTCTGTTGGAGGGCAAAGGAGTCTGGTGGGATTCTTTTCGGAGTATTGAAGATCGTTTCCCCCGACATCGGCGGTGCCTGCTACAGGACAACAATGAACGTGCGCGATTTGGACGTGAT
>NW_011346911.1:0-240 GCF_000735185.1 Notothenia coriiceps | reverse complement strand
GTGTTTACTTCCTGTCTTATTTGGCTGTTCCCTTTAGTGTTTACTTCCTGTCTTCTTCCGCTGTTCCCTTTAGTGTTTACTTCCTGTCTTCTGCTGTTCCCTTCAGTGTTTACTTCCTGTCTGTCTTCTTCTGTTGTTCCCTTTAGTGTTTACTTCCTGTCTTCTGCTGTTCCCTTTAGTGTTTACTTACTGTCTTCCCCTTTAGTGTTTACTTCTTGTCTTTTGTTGTTCCCTTTAGTG
>NW_011346910.1:0-1970 GCF_000735185.1 Notothenia coriiceps | reverse complement strand
GAGTCCGGAGGAAAGGACGTCCCATTGCTCTTAAAACTCATTTCCCTGCTTCTCGTGGTTTCCTTGCGTCCCTCCATGCTTCCCTGGAGGGAGGGACTAAACACAGGGAAACGACGCAAGTGAGGGAAGCAAGGATTTCATTTAACCGACCTGAGACGGGGCCATAGACATGCTTTCTGTTTTTTCAAAAGTGCATCAAAATCCATGTATTTTATGATCATTGACATTTCATATAAACAGGGGTGGTGTTTCTAGAAAGATATAGTATGAGTTCTGTGTCTCTGATCTTGCTTAAACGATATATCAACGAGAACATGACGCCCGTAAACAAGGCGTCTCCTGACGTAAACAACAACGTGACGTCAGAGCTCCGTAAAAACCAAGCTGTCTCTGCCGTCTGACGCTCTGTTTGATACTCAGACTTCTGGAGGAATTAAACAGTTTTTGAGGAACAGAGATATTGTTTTCTGGCATCACTTGCAGCTAATGGTCACATTTAATTAATAATTCTGAAAATAAATTAATATTTGGTGATCAGAACTGAAGTTGGTATAAAAAACTAAATTAAAATATAATGTTTTTATAGCAGTTTTAGGAAGGGGACATTTCGTTGGAGTTAGAAAAACCATATTAAATTAAAAAAGCAATAATTTACACATCCAAAAAATCGAATTACATTACAATAACAAAATATTATGAAATATATGTTTTCATAAAAACGCATAATGTGAACAAATTGGCATTTAAAGGCTTAAAATGTACAAGTAACTGAATATTTTTATTTTTATATATTTAGTTATCGTTTACTGATGCTGGTTAAAAGATTGAAGTCAGTAAAAATGGAAAAATAAATTAAATTTTTTCATTTACTGACTCCATTAAAACTCCATTAGGAAAAAGCTGCTAAAAAGAGGTGACATTTATAAAAGATTATAATAATTATACTTAAAGAATTGATATATTTGTATTAAATGAATGAAAGAATGTATCATAAAAAATACAATTAGATTGAAGTTTAATAATGTTAATTTAACGGCATTATTTTTACTTGTTTAAACTGAAAATGGAAACTTTAGTGTGGATTATTTTTCTTAAACTCCCCCCATGTGTCTCTTCACGACTTCAAAACAAACCCACGACTGAGATGATATTATTTCTGGCAGCAGAGCTTCACAGAAAGCTCAGACCGAACGGTGGGTTATTCTCTGAAGAACACTCAGGGACATCAAATAGTTTTATATAACTTAAGAAAATAATAAAAAGACTGAATGTTCGCTGGATGATGATCATCAAAACAATCTCTGACTCGAGTTAAGCAAGAAGAATCTTTCACAACAAACTTTACTCCAAAAACAGGAGAGGACTCTTTAAAGTAGAGACACTACTTACTGATATACACCTGAACATCAGCAGGAGAGGACTCTTTAAAGTAGAGACACTACATATACACCTGAACATCAGCAGGAGAGGACTCTTTAAAGTAGAGACAGTAAATACTGATATACACCTGAACATCAGCAGGAGAGGACTCTTTAAAGTAGAGACACTACATACTGATATACACCTGAACATCAGCAGGAGAGGACTCTTTAAAGTAGAGACACTACATACTGATATACACCTGAACATCAGCAGGAGAGGACTCTTTAAAGTAGAGACACTACATACTGATATACACCTGAACATCAGCAGGAGAGGACTCTTTAAAGTAGAGACACTACATACTGATATACACCTGAACATCAGCAGGAGAGGACTCTTTAAAGTAGAGACACTACATACTGATATACACCTGAACATCAGCAGGAGAGGACTCTTTAAAGTAGAGACACTACATACTGATATACACCTGAACACCAGCAGGAGAGGACTCTTTAAAGTAGAGACACTACATACTGATATACACCTGAGCATCAGCAGGAGAGGACTCTTTAAAGTAGAGACACTACATACTGATATACACCTGAACA
>NW_011346909.1:0-771 GCF_000735185.1 Notothenia coriiceps | reverse complement strand
CAATGCGGAAAACCTGCACTCACACAGGTAGGTGGAGGTGAAGGGAATGAGCACTTTTACAGCCTTTTTGGCGAGGTGGGGGAACTCGGTCTCCACAGACAGCCACAAGTAAGTGTCACTTTACTCGTCTTTTTCTCGTTCTTTTGTGTCTCACGCTGCGCCTCCCCTGAAGCTCTCTGGTGCCCCCCAGGGGAGGCGCGCCTCACACTTTGAAAACCACTGCTCTCGATGATAGGAAAGGAGGTTTCAAATTTCCTTTATAACCTCTTTAGCTTAGGAACCACTGGACCTCCCTTTACGAAAGGAGAGGAGAAAATGCTGCCCCACAATGCCTTGCAGCCGCAGCATTTGCCGTCTCACAACAGTCGGCCGTTTACGGAAACAACCGATTATGACGGAGAAGTTATATCATGACAGTTACGGTGCTTATTATGCTTTTAAAATATGGTAAGTTGCCAAAGTGCTTTGTTTTGAACGTTCATCAGTATTATAATCAAAAAGAGAAATATGAACGTTAGTTTTTACTGAAATGATCAAATAAAGTCAACATTTCACTGAGCTGTGTGGGGTTTGTTCAACTTTTAAAAGATGTTTGAATGGTGATATACACAGTGATAGGTGTTAAAGACTAACGTTTATAATAAATACATTTGTATTGATTTGAAGATATTTTCATAGTTCATACAATCATACGTATTGGGATCATTTGTATTAATGTGGACCGGAGGGAGAGGGTGACGAGCATAAGTTTCACTTTCAATTCCAACTTTG
>NW_011346908.1:0-5050 GCF_000735185.1 Notothenia coriiceps | reverse complement strand
TCTGTGACCGGATATAATTTGGCTTAGACCCCGGCCCCACACGGTAAAACGCATACGCAAGCGCCAAAAAGGTTCCGTTCACACGCATTCGATTCATTAACGTGTCCGTTCACACTAGACCGCTGGAAATGCTGGAAACGATGTAGTACATATGTCAGGCCTGTAAGTGGCGCTGCTGCCGCCCGAAATACACCAAAAGCAGCGAAGAAGACCCCGGAGCATGGTTGCCATGGTTGCCATAGTTGCCCTTCTGTTTATTCTCCGCGGTGGACGGCGTGTTCTCCTGCTGTATCTCTCAGGTAGTCCACCAGCAGATGAAAAACACCCACCTCTCCGCCTCTTCCAAGGAACGAGGGGACCGTGCGGCAGTTTCCGTAAAAAAAATGTTCCGCCGGTCAACATGTCCGTTAAAGTTTAAATCTTCCGTACAAAATTAGGAAAGTGCCGGTCAGAGGTCTTCTTTGTTATTTATTGAGCTTTAAAACAAATTGACAACGACTCTGTTCTCTGTATAATAATATAAGCAGCAGCAGGAGACGTGGGGAGAGGGAGGCGGGCTCTTTCATCGTTATCAGAAAATGATCATATAGGGCACACACGGAGCCGTTGGACCCCCAGAGCGTTGCGTATGCCGGTCTACCCACCTTAGGACCCGTTACCGTAGTCGTTTATTCCCCCCCCCCCACACAGAGCGGAGCAAGGCAACGAAACTTAAAATAATAAGCAGCATTTTACGGCGCGCTATGCATGGGGCCGCCTTGTGGGGTTTCCCGACATGTCGTTTCAGTAAATTAAAGGATGTTTCATGTTGTCGTTGCTGTGAACCTTCTTAATACCTTGGAAAATGCCGTTTAATACTTAATAGTTTTTAATAGCCTTAATTTTCGCTAAATTGATTTATCAACTTTTAATACTTTTTAAGACCCCGCGGACACCCTGCCTCCCCTGACGTAAGCCAGACGTGTTCGGTTGTTGGTTCTTGACCAGCAGTTTTCTGGTTACAAATACGAACTAGTATGTGGGCCTGCAGCAGGCCCTGCTGCAGTGGAAACAGGTAGAACTGATTCGCAATCGAGTACTAGCTCAGAAATGGATCTGGAACCAGTTTGGTCGTAACGCAGTAAATAACACCTGTAGCCAAGGAAAAATGGCCTAGAAGGAAAACCAAAGGGCAACACTGAGACAAAAGAAGGGGTTTAGAAGAACAGTGGGCCAAAATCTCAAAGGCACTAACAGGTTTCTTTTGAATTTGTTCATGTGTTCCTAACTTCTTAATAGGGAATTTAGCTTGTTGACACACTCACATTTTGGGGACTGACTGCATCTGGGGACAAGCTCCTTCTTAGAAGGGTGTACTTCATTATTCTGAGTTTCTCAGAATAACAACCCTGTTGTAGTTTATCACATACCTAAGCCTAACCCGAAAACTGCATTAACATGATACGCAGTATAGCGGCTCTGCACTGGGGTTGCTGTTGTGTTACCATGGACTGAGTGGTGCCGCCTGATTAAGTGGAAGCGCTACCCTCAGTGTTGCGCACCACTTGAATTTTCGAGGAGCATTGCTATCAGTTAAAATGTTATCAGCGTTACAAATCAGATAACAGCTGTATGAAGCGGCGCAAGCTAGCAGAGGATGTAACCATAAAGACGAAACCTAACTGGTTGTTTTCACCATAAGGCTCTGCGCCAAACCTCAAAGTCAGCAAACAGAAAATCAGGTATCATGTGAATGCAGCTTAACATTCAAAATCAACACATCTGGAAATAAATGGTTTTCACTGAACTGTAATCTGAAAAGCAGCTAAAGATGTCTAACAAAGGGAGTGGTGTAAAAGTATATTATTTGTATCTGAGATGAAAGAATGAAGGTGCATAGACTTGAAATACCCAAGTTAAAGTATCTCGACTGTACTTAGATACGGCAATTTATTGAATGTACTGAGTACAATTCAGTTGACCCCTAACCCATCACAGTCCCCCTGCTTACACTCTACCGCTATTTATTTAATGCCATACCTATTATTTGCCCCTTTTTTTGTTTGTTTGTTTGTTTGTTCACCATGTAAATTGGCCTTGGGTCCCTTGAAAGGCACTATACACATTTAATCTATTATTATTATTATTATTATTATTATTTAAATGTTCTCATACATTGAGTGACAAGAGTGTTAACTAACCAGGGTCCATATGTGAGTATTGTTCGTTCTGTAGCGAAGTCGACAGCTGCCGTAACTGCTGCTTCTCCATGACACAACAACAGAGTCCTCAGTGGAGCCAAGTACAGTTAATACAGGCGGAGAGGGTTTGACTGAGGAGAGGAAACAAACAAACAAATGAACTATATTTACATGACTTAACAGCAGTTGAAGATTAAAGTTAGCTTGTTTCACAGTCATAACTAGGTAGTGGTGGAGAGCAAAAAAAGTACATTTACTCAAGTACTGTACTTAGGTAACATTTTTATGGTATTTTGATTGACTTATTCCACTACATTTATTTGATAACACTAGTAAGTTTCATTTTGTGAATACAACAACTCATAAATGATGATTTATTATTATGGATAAAGTAAGAAATAAGAAAATGAAAAAATGAATGGATCACTAATTATAATCTAGTAGTACAAAAAATATTATTCCGAAATGGCAAATCTGCATAATAAGTACTTGACTTATGAAAGGGTATTTCTACACTGTGGTATTACTTATACCTAAAGGGGCCTTATTATGCTAATTTCAGGTTCATATTAGTGTGTTGTGCCTCTACTGGGACATGTCTCCATGCTTTAATGTTCAAAAAGCTCTTTATGTTTCTCATACTGCCTGTGCTGCAGCACCTCTTTTCACCCTCTGTCTGAAACCAGAGCCCAGTCTGCTCTGATTGGTTAGCTGGCCGGCTCTGTAGTGATTGGTCAACCACTTAAGTGTCCTGCCCCTAAGCCTATCATGTACAATGTGTTGGAGCAATTCATTTGACTGATACAGGGTAGCCTCTGACAGGGCTTAAGCTAAACGTAAGTGAGCATCCTCTATGGGCCCAGATACGGTACTTTTGCTATCGAGAGTCAGGCCATGTTAGCCAAGTCTGCTCTGATTTATAAACTGTCCTGCTCTGTTGGGATTGGTCAACCACTAAGAGATGTGTCGAAAATTCCCCCCCTCCTTAGCCTATCACATACTATGTGTAGGAACGCTAGCCAATTGAAGAGCGCGTGCTACACAGTGATGTCACTTATTCAGGAAGAAAACAAAAGAGTCCAATGAATCAAACATACAGTAATGGAGCCTCTTTCAATAAAATATTTGAGTTCATCTTCCTTCATTGCTACTGGGTTGAGAAGTGATGAAATATCTTTGCCACTCACTTGAATCGTTAAGAAACACAGTGTGAGGTCGGGTCCAGATCTCCTTCATCATCATGTAGTTTTTGATCCTGGCGATTACGGAGAGGACCGCTGCTGGTGTGAATATTCCCTGACAGGAGATGATTGTATGTACGCTGAAGAAGAAAAGGAGAGGGAGAAGGGGAATAAATGGAGAATAAGACCTTGTTTTTGAATACACATTTGTAATCTTAAACTTAATTCCAACAACATTTACTCAAATACTACACTTAATTGAGGTACTTCACTTTTGTTTTCACATTAAACTTCTAAGTCACTGCATTTTGAAGGAACATTTGCTTTTGACTCCACTACATTTATTTTACTAGCTACATTGCAGATTTAGGTAATTAATACATAATATAAATTATTTTATACATTAACGTGTATTATCATAAGTTAAAATACCCAATAGTATATCAAATACTTAGAAATAGACCCCAAGTCTACCTGCTGCAATACTAAAGTACAGAACTAAGTTGGCCAATCTGTGCAAGCCCGCTACAACAGCCCAAACACTTCCATCAGGAGAATGGAAGTGCTCACTTTCAAAAACGATGTAAATATAAAAACAGAAATGCGCGAAAACACATACATTATGAAACATCTTCAACAACCTGACAACACGTGCAGCACTAATAAAAAAGTATCCAACTTAGCGGAACATGTGCAGCGTTTACTTAAAGTGCTGCATAAACAAAATGTTTATGCAAATATAAAAACTGCAACAAGCTTAAAGTGCCAGTTGGCGTGCTGGGATTATAAAGTTGGCCAACTGTTACTCTTGCAAAGTTGGGCTGCAGTCGAATAGTCCATTTAGCTTAGGAACCTTCCTAACCGAGTGAAATGACCCGGAAGTCCCTCAGTGGCAGCCATGATAAGTGCCATTCAAATTCTCTAGAATGATAGGAAAGGAGGTTTCAAACTTCCTTTATATCCTCCTTTAGCTTAGGAACCACTGGACCTCCCTAACCGAAAGGAGAGGAGAAAATGCTGCCCCACAATGCCTTGCAGCCGCAGCATTTGACGTCACAGAACAGTCGGCCGTTCACGGACACAAACGATTATGACGGATAAATTATATCATGAAAGTTACGGTGCTTATTAAGCTTTTTAAAACGTAGGTGGTAACTTGCCAAAGTGCTTTGTTTTGAACGTTCATCAGTATTATAATCAAAAAGAGAAATATGAACGTTAGTTTTGACTGAAATGATCAAATAAAGTCAACATTTCACTGAGCTGTGTGGGGCTTGTTCAACTTTTAAAAGGTGTTTGAATGGTGATATACACAGTGATAGGTGTTAAAGACTAACGTTTATAATAATTACATTTGTATTGATTTTAAGATCTTTTCATAGTTCATACAATCATACGTATTGGGATCATTTGTATTAATGTGGACTGGAGGGAGAGGGTGATGAGAATAAGTTTCACTTTTTAATTTCAATTCCAACTGGTCATGAAGAATATGTTTCTCTGTTGTCCACGTTCATAAAGCATAAAGCAGCAGCATCAGGGCACGGTGCAGAGTCTCTAGATGAGTCCGTCGTTCTTATTATACATCCATGTTGTAGTCCGCTGTATAGAAAACTGTAGTTTCCATAGTTTCCCCAAAGCAGCAGACGCACATTTATGACGTCCGCTGGCGCATCATAAACACGTTGG
>NW_011346907.1:0-4903 GCF_000735185.1 Notothenia coriiceps | reverse complement strand
TCGTCGTCGTCTCGTCGTGTGTCGTGTGTGTGTGTGTGTGTGTGTGTGTGTGTGTGTGTGTGTGTGTGTGTGTGTGTGTGTGTGTGTGTGTGTGTGTGTGTGTGTGTGTGTGTGTGTGTGTATGTGTAGCAGCGCTGTCTGCTTATTTGCAATGTAGGCTAGAGAGAGAGATGCTTAGTTGCAATTCTGGAGCTTATGCAACTTATGTGTTGTCTTTTTTGCAGTACAGTAACTAAAGTAGGACTAAGCACGCATACCAGTAGTTTCTGTGGACCTGTCTGCCCGTTTTGTGAGTGCACTGCGCGCGTGCGCACTTGTGTGGCATTGTTTGGGATTACCTAATTAAAACAGCGTCCCCCCAGTAAAAAAATCCCCACCACACCACTGAACGTAGCATTTAGGTTGTGTTAGGTAGGAGGCAGAAGCACCACATATGTACTAAAATACATCACTCTATATTTGCACGTTTACTATTTTAAGCTATAAATTAGCTAGGGATCCATAAAAGAATACTTAGCTACCATTTGCAGCATTCAAATATGTGAGTGAGGAAGACATCTTGGATCTCTAATGAGTGCTGCAGGAATGAGTCTTACAATCCGGAAATGAGTTAGCATTTTACCACTTCTGATTCCCATTCAAAGTCATGGATTCTTGAGATGTTCTAGTTTGTTCTACAACTTAAAACACATCAGTAGTCACCCAAATATTAATGTCTGAAACTTATACAAGTAAAAAATAACGGTACCGCCTTTAGCTTAGTTGGTGAAAACTGCAAATCACACATAAAGCCAATAAAATCCATATCAAAGTATTAATTTGATGCCATTAATGTAAGTGAAGACTCTCCCAGACAAAGACACTAATGGTTATGGTTAAAGGATACAGGGGAAACGTAATGGCTGTACCTGCTGGCTGAGCAGCTTTCACTGGGAGGCAGCACCACAGAAACCCCCCTGCATAACATTGATCGATTTATATTTTTTCCAGCAGACATTCTGTGAGTCAAATAGCTTGTTACATTTGGAGCCTACATTCATTTGCTGCAGTAAGGTCATGTTGATACAACCTTTATGGCCTTGATCTTAAAAAGCTGTATATGGAAAGGTCACAGTGAGCCTTTATTGCTTAATCTAATCAGGAAGTGTTCCAAATGCTAGCAAGGTTTGCTTACTTTACAAAATAATTACCTTATGAGGATTATTTAAACCAAAAGTATTTTCAAACCAATACAAGGACACAACACAACAAAGGACAGCATTATGAAAGCTTTAGCGCCAGTTCAAAAAGGAAGACCTAACAATGAGTCACTTACACGTCACTCTATTGCTCTCTCCCCCCTCATTAAATGCGTGGGCATCACCCCTCAGCAGCCAATTGCTGCACACGTTAAATTCCTTAAATGCCTGCTCTTCCCTCCTGTCAGTTGTCATTTCAGGTGACCACACGCATCCCCCTCCACCCCTCTCGCCTCCCGTCTCCTCCAGGACAAAGCTAAACCTCCCTCCTTCAGACCGGTACCACCTACTTATCACCACCACCAATGTCTAGAACCCGGAGATTTTCATCGGAGCAGATCTTTCCCTCCTGAATGATTATCCTGCAAACCGGGGCCTAATTGCCAAACACAATTCCATTCTCCTGTTGTATTATCATTTCTTAAATCCCACCTTTGATAATGTATTTGGACTTACTTCTAGTTTACAAGGAGACTTAACGATAAGGTTATATTTCTGATTTAGTTACGCTTTAAGACAACTCCGGCTTACGACGTCCGGTTTAAAGACGACTTACTGTAAGTGGCAGAGGAACGGCACAGACTGGAAGAGCACTTTCTGAGAGCAATCTGCTTCCACCCACAAACATTAATTTATTTACAATTGTATATACGCTAAAATAATGCTCAATTACAAGTGAACTGCTGCCTTCAGTGCAAGAAAGCAATTTAAGTTAATGTTTTACGATTCTTTACAATATAATGTTTATTTGGAAGCACACACTGAATATTCTTGTCATGTCTTTGTTTACAGTTTTCACTGACACGTTAATGAGTAAATGTGTCAGTCAAATGTCAAACTTACTATGAATTGCTTTCATTGGCTGTGGTTTAACGTAGTATTTTCATCAGAGTTTCGACACACTGCATGAGAACACTGCACTTAACCTGACTCATAGCAAGACATGACAGCTGTGGTTGCAGTCCTTCATGTGTAGTGCATTCTTGCTTTCTTTTACCGTGAGCCCTGGCAGATATGTAGACCCACAACTTGCCCATTGGATTTCATTGCCCTCTATAAGAGCCTTATTGCTTTCTTTCACCTAGGCTGAGTATTTCCCAACATAGGTTTGCTGTTACATGAGGCAAGTTTAACAATATACAGTTACTGCCTATATATCATCATGAGTGGTTCACCTGGACATGCAGCGCTCTGGCGTATGCGCATGATACTGCTGACATACGGCTGGCAGCCGGCTCATACACATTTTGAGCTTGCAATATGCTCAGAGTTTTACACAAGTAAATGATAAATGCATCTGTTCTCTGCTTCACAACAATCCCTCAGGCAATATGCTCTGGAAGTCAACGCTGGCCAAAGCTGAGTTGTATTACAGCCCTGTAGGTTTTTCTTTTGAATAAAGAGCAGTACATGGATGACTGGGCCTCATTTGTAGAACGTGCTCTTACTGATCTGAAGATGCACTCTTATTATAGAGGCATCCTATGTCTTCAGAAATGATTCATGTTTTCATAGAGTTGCAGGAACATGGCAGGTCCTGCTTATGCGTACAGTACATTCAGGTTATGTGTATGGCTCGTACCTACTCTTAGAGGAAATGAAATTCTTACTTTGTCAGCAGTGCTGATGCATATAGATGACAAATGCATTATATTATGCAATAATGAATTTCTAACCTAGACAATATACTTACTCCTAAAAGCATACATTGGTATTCTACAAGTGTGGCACTAGATTGGACTGTTGGTCATTATCTGAAAGAGGATCAATATCAAATACGTTATTTTGCATGTTTTTATATTGCTTGTGTTATCAGAAATCTTCCTTGTGCTCCATGCTGGAACCTATCATGGCATGTATGTAGTGAGTGAGAGGCACAATACATCCTGGATTGGTCGCTGGTCTATCTTAGAAGTAACATGTACATGAAGGAGTCAATACAACAAAGCTATTCACAGTAATAGGATTGTTTTCAACGTCAGAACTGTAAAGACAAGTCAAGTCCCAAATTAACACCAAAAAAGGCCCATGCCCAGTTCCTAAAATAACTGTCTATTTCAGACCTAATACATTTAGAAAATACAAAACAGCTGCAACCAGCTTCTGCCAGTACATTTTTGCTGTGAGGCAAGAGTATGAAGGACTCTGTACGCCCATTCAACAACGCTAAAGCCATTTCCGTCTCTATCTTCATCGTGACTAGTGCTTTGTGTTCTTGAAGTATTTTATTCAAAGGGAGATACACGGTTGATTCACTTTACACTTTTATACGTCACAATGAAGTGAGATATCATTGGTATTCGTGTATTTTGAAGTGAGTTTACTTTGAGTCTCAATATACTTTGCAGACGACAAGGTACAAAGTTGTAGAACAGCAATACATGCTGTATACAGATTGTACCATTTCCTCCAGTTATGCTAATTTAGCAACACTATCAGTATGTAACACTTTCATATTTATATACAGATACATTATTTATATAGACATGCAGTGCAGACATACATGAATGCTTTTCCTGTGCAGGCTAAGGTTAATGAAATGTGTCTGCCATGTGAGGCACATTACAAATAAAGAGGGAAATGAATGAAGGAGAGTAAGTGAGAGAACGTGAGCTTCAGCTTGTACATTACATTTACTTTATCCACACTGATACAAACTTATTCTGGTGCCATGCACAGTTATTCCCCCAAAGGGGGCATGTAAACACACAGGGGGGGGGCATTTCCACAGACGTCCCTTGTGTTTTTCAGTGCATTAATATTTCAAGACGCACACATTCACACACAGTTTGATGTAGCTCATCTTTAAAACATGACTTGTTCCACTCACCTGAAGCAGGCCTTTAGTGGTCACACGGCATTACATCGTACAACTGTTTGAACAATTAACATATTGTAAGCAACTAAGCAAGTGCTTAAGTTCATGCACACAAACACTTATGCTACACACACAACTCACCTCTCTGTTTGTAACTCACCCAGGACCTGCTGTATTTAACGTATGCATGAAACATCATGTTTATGGCCACCAGAGACAGACTCTCGGAGGATACTTCCAGGAGTTTTACTACTTTGTGCTGTTTGGATCCAAACAGAGAGAGAAAGAAGTGGAGAAAGAAATCCATAGAATACTCTGAAATCATGTTTGACATTGAATGATTTGCAACAACAATTTGGTTTCAAGACGTCAATTGGCCACTCAGGCGGACTCGAGTTGACAAAAGACTGACATCTAAAGAGATGACGTTATCGATGTGAAGATAAGAACACTTGTATTCGACACAAAACCACAACAAGAATCCATCAAAGCAGACGATATTCGCAACAACAGTTCTAGTTCTTTGGAAAATCTGATATAAAAAACAGCCAGTTTGGAAAGCTTGATTAAAACATTTCAAAGACAATACATTTGTTAAAATAACTTTATTAAGAAAATCAATATCCTTTTCAATTAAAGGACAACGTTTGAAGAACTAAGAAATCACATTTGCTCGTGTTTTCACTGACAAGGATACATATTCTTGTTTTTCTGACTGACCCAGAGATCTCTACATTTTCTTTATCAATGCAAGTACATACACTGAACAAAAATATAAACGCAACACTTTTGTTTTTGCTCCCATTTTTCATGAGATGAACTCAAAGATCTAAAACATTTTCTACAT
>NW_011346906.1:0-2298 GCF_000735185.1 Notothenia coriiceps | reverse complement strand
TATATACTGTAAGTCCTCTCATAAGCATGATAACTTCCTCCAGGTGTCAGAAATCGGGCCGTTTAGCTCACCTGCTGGGTGTTTTGGGCATGTGTTTTGAGCATGTATCTGCTGGGTGTTTTGGGCATGTAATAAAGCATTTGAACATTCTTTTGTGTCACTTGTTCATTATTAAGTTGATGTATAACTGTATAATATCTTAATTATTTAAAATATAAAGTGACTAAAAATGGCAACCATATTTTCTGTTTGGCAACCAAAAGCTGATGCCTGGTTGCCAGCCTGGCAACCACTTTTAAAAGTTAGCGTTGAGGCCTGAGCTGTATGTAAATGTATACATTGTATTTATGTGCATATGTAAATGTATGAATGTGTGTGTTCTAGAACTCAATCCGGCACAACCTGTCCCTGAACCGGTACTTCATCAAAGTGGCGCGCTCTCAGGAGGAGCCGGGCAAAGGCTCCTTCTGGAGGATCGACCCCGCCTCGGAGGGCAAGCTGATTGAACAAGCCTTCAGGAAGCGCCGGCCGAGGGGGGTGCCCTGCTTCAGGACGCCTATGGGACCGCTCTCCTCCAGGTGACCCATGGGAGCTGTCAGCTACTATATGGTGCATATTAATATTGTGCGTGTCAGAACTCATCCTTTCTGTCCTCTGTTCCAGGAGCGCTCCGGCCTCCCCCAGCCACACGGGGGCCCTGTCTGTGTCCAGCGGGGTTCAGACTCCAGAGAGCCTGTCCAGAGAGGGCTCCCCTGTCCCCATGGAGCCAGAGCCAACCCCCCCGCAAGCCCCCACCCAAATCACTACAGTCCAGCCCAAACTCGCTGTGATCCAAGAGGCCCGCTTCACACAGAACTCCAACGGTAAAGATTTATCCTCTCAAGATGATCTGTACACAAAGTGACCATTCTTTGTTTAAATGTACGACATGGAGTATTTAACTGGTGAAAAAACAGTCTTTTTGAAATACTGATGACTCTGTATAACCTACATAAGTTAGTGGGACCCCCCAGCTTGGATTTTTGCTATTCTTATTGCTTGTCATCGGATCCATTTCCCCGGAACATGAGACAAAATGATTTCTAATGTGCTGGTTCAACTGACACTCCTTCAGCTCAGGCTCAAGCTCTGCCAAGAGGGTGGGTGGGGGGGGGGTCCCTCAAACTGTCCAGGACCTTATATGCTTAAGATTAAGATGAACCTTTATTGAATTGAAAGTGGAAATTCAGTTTTCCACTCTTTTAATATATATTTTTTGGGATACACACGGTACAAATACACGCATGCATCGGAATACAGGTATGTGCACACATGCACATGCATTATAAAAAGTTTCCAGAACAAAGAGGCTGCTGTCTGTCAGGCGCCAGGGAGCAGTTGGGGGGGTTCGATGCCTTTCACCAGGGACCTCGGCCAGGATGTGAACTGGCACCTCTCCAGCTACCAGTCTACATTCCATTTTAGTTTGGTCTGATTGGGACTTAATTTTCCAGTTAGGTCAAGTAAGTGAGCTACTACCTTCCACTGATCAGGGGCCTCCTGTATAACGCCGTGCGTAGGATTGACGTGGGAAGGTTGCTTACGTATTAGAAATCCGAAAAATAGGTCCATACATTTTCCGCCATTTTCCGATTCACCGAACATTGCGTACCGGCGAGGAAAGTGCGTATGGCACTTCCTACGCCAGTTTCCCTTTTATAAATCACAACCGACTCGAAATGCGGTGCAGCTTTTGCGGGCTTCACGTAACGCCCATATTTGCCTATAAATAATCAAAGAAACGCCCATTCATTCATTCATTTTGACTGACAGAACAGCTAAAAAAGACATCTCACACCGTGTCAGATTTTGGTTATTTTGGGGAGGTCGAGATAAATCATATTGTTTGGTGGATGCAGTTTGAACCAGATTAGCAGCATGCAGGTCGGATCGTCACCAAAATAAATAAATAAGTGGTCCGAAAAAGGTTCATGACAAAACAAATACACATAGCCTTCCTCAGGCAGTGTGTTTGTACCGGGGACAGGAGACCCCCCCTTGATGAGAAACTCTAAGAAATGATCGGGGAATCCCTCCGGAGTGGAGTCATGACGACTGGATCTGAATTATGTTTTTGTATTTGGTGGTTTGTGTCCCAGCTGTCGATCAGCTGTGCGCAGCGTCTCCACTGCAGCAACTCTATATCCACCAGTTAAAGGAAATACAACTAATGTGTTGTGTTATATTAGCTCTACAATTTACAACATATGGTGTTCTTAGTTTCCATACCTCCTGTGTTTTATGAGCGACTTATCAAGT
>NW_011346905.1:0-10176 GCF_000735185.1 Notothenia coriiceps | reverse complement strand
AAGGAAACATCCATGTAAACTCAGTGTGCTGCTCTGTAATGCTAGTTCAAGCCAGATACTTAGCATCTCATCTTGGGTGCAAGTTCATCAATGTTTGGGCTCAGGCTCTGAGCTGAGGAGACCCTCAGGATTGAGTGATGGTGTGCGTGCAATATACCGGCGGGCCGGATCTAATAGTAATTAAACATTATCCTGCGGGCCGAAATTAAATCCACCAAGGGCCTGATTTGGCCCCCGGGCCTTGAGTTTTACACATGTGCTCTAGAGACACTACATACTGATAAGGACCTGAACATGAGCATTATACGGCCCTTTTAAATACTTGATACAAAGGCGGGAAAATGCTGTCTATTAGCTACACAAAGATGTACGAATCACTACGAGTGTTCAACAAAACGAAGAATTCCACTCTGACTACGGCTGGGTTGGTCCCTCTTGCCCCACATACTCTTTGTCGTCTTCTCATCCTCTAGAGAAAAAGGGATTGGGAGAAAACCGAAGAAGTGCAATAATACTCATTCGTGAACAAAGAAAAATAACTGCAAGTCTGTTTAAAGACAAGCTCTCTTCCTTTGGTTCTGCTTTACACCCAATCCACTTGGAAGAAGAAAAGAGGGAGGTTTAAATGTGCATGTGAGGAAAATAAAGAGGACTTAAAGAAAAAGAACATGAAGGAGAAGTGTGAGTCAAATTAAGGAGAGACTTGAATGTAAAAACATATTGAAGTAAAAGGGAATTACAGAATGAAGATTCAAGGTGGAAGAAGGAATGATAAAGAATGGAGAGGTAGAGACTGAGAATTGAGGTAAGTCAATCCACTTCATCTTCGATCTGACAACGCTCAGTACTCCAATATTTTATGTTGGGGGGTAACCCTAGGGGAGGAGGAGGTGACAGATGGAAGCAAGGGTCGGGATGATAGCGGTAGACAGAGTTTGTAGGTCCTCTTTTTTTTACCTACAAAGGGGTTGAGCAAGCAGAGGCTTACAGAAAAGAAAGCTTCAATATGCTGATGTTCTATGTATTTTATTGAGCTGATGTAATACCTTTCAGATATTCGTTAACAAAAAGGCCAAGGTGTTTGGCCCATGGTTCCCAACTGGTCTACCCTTAGAATCAACATTTCCTTTTGACAGTCATGAATTAAATCCTAACTGGTGTTCAAAACTACATACAAATGCATTCAGGCTTAAAAAACACCCATTTAAACACCTTGTTTTTAAATTACTAAGATTCCCAAGTTTTGTGTACAATTAAGCTAGCTTGTTTTTTCTATGACTCCCTCAAAATGGAACAGGTCAAGAGTTTTGGACAATGACCAACCAGTTAATACCTAGCCAATTCACATGGGATCGACTATTTGAATGCAGATATTTGGTGCTATTTTATATTTGTGTGCAAAACTTTTCACGTCTCAGGAAAGATTGACATCCTGATAGGAGACACAGTGTGAATGTCTGCATGTCTGAGACAGAACATACAGCTCTTGCCTGCACAGCTGCCATTTTTACTAACCAGGAACAAGATCCAAGCACAGAATGTGAGGTGCCCAATCACGGATGGCAAGACAAAAAAAGTTAGCAGTATTGAAATTGACAACCGGGGAACAACGAAAACCCATCCCCCATGTCAAATGGGACATGATTTGATGCCATGCTTCCGACAAAGAGAAATACCTCGAAAAGGTCAACCATGTTTGAAACCAGGAGAAGACATCTCTGTAGACATTCTATTAAACCATTTTCACTGCATTGGTTAACAGAACATGTGACCAGAGGCTATGCAAAATACAAAGTCTCTTGATGTGCAATGTAATCATTTTTCCAGCAGCAAGTCTGCCACATTGTCTCGTTATACCCGCACCACCTAGATGTAGAAGTAACTTGTTTCTCATTAGCGTCCTTGGAAATGCCACGGTTCGCTCTCGCTTTAGTTGAAAGCCTCAGGGTACGAGTGTGATGGCAGCACCATACTCTCAAAGTATATTTGAAAGGATGTTGGATAAAATAACAATAATGAACAGGACTGTTTTTTAATGAACCTTGCTCTTTCCTGCATTTTGAAAGGTCCAAAGACCTAATAGACCACGGTGTTTTGTCAGGGTGCAAACAAAAGACACACAAATCACATTTCATTTTGTCTATTTGAAGTTCATCATAGAGGTTGATTCACACAAAATACACTCTTCTCTGATTCTGTCTCTAAAGTTGAATGAAACCGATGGTAGCCCAAGCTCTTTACGACATTAGCCCAGTTCTCATCCCCCAGCTGTTGAGCCGCTCCCAAGACAATACAAAAGAGGGGCCTATTTGAAGCTTCTACCCAATGCTGCTTTATTTGCTTTCCATTAAAGTAATATGTCTGTGCGGTTTCATACTGAAGCAGTTAGATAATATTGATGTCTTAGATCTTTCAAGTCAAACTGCAAGTCTCAGTTGATGCGATTAGCAAAGTTTTCATCATTGTGAATTTCTTTCTTTTTTTCATCAAGGTAAATGCATTATTTAAAGCTTTCTTTTATTCTGTTAGGATCTGCTGAGTGTGCCTGCTTTCCCCCAGGAGAGCCTCACACATTTATACAGCTATAAACATTCAGCTGGGAAATAATGCCATTGTCCTCTCGTGTCCGAAACGGAGCAGCATCACAGGGGCCTTTCCAGGTTAGGTTAGACAAAACATCCCTGTGTTGAGCACATTATTATTTTAATTAAGATATTATTGTTTCTGCGTTGACTAAATCCCACAGAACCTCACATTCCTACTAGACTTCTACAGGGCCGAAAACCAAGTGACTTTCAGAACCACAGTTTCAATAGCCAAAGTTATTTACTCATTGAAGGATACAATTCATTGTTATTTCATTAGAGTAATACATGCTACATCCGTAACCAATTTGTCCTGTGATCTGAGGAAATGCTTCTGTATTTATCACGCCACTGCTTCCTGGCATTTGCTGCTTTGGAATCATTCCTAGGAAGTCTAGCTTTTGTTCAGGTTACATCCAAATCAGACTCTTCCTTCGTTTGTCTTTTTGAAAAGCTTGGGTTGGAATGTAGCTTGCTGGTGATCAGAGTGATTTTTAACTTCATAGGAGGTAAAGCTAAAAGCAAGCAAATCCAGTTTGTTGCTACTATGAACAACCACAACATGTGAGAACGTAGAGATTTTTATTTTTGTACGTACAGTTCGAGCAAGATATAACACAGGTCACTGTTGTTTTCTGTCCGACAAGTTTTCTTGTCTACCTGTTAAAGGGGACCTATCATTTAAAATGCACTTTGTGATGTCTTTTATACATGAACATGTGTCCCCGGTGTTCCGGGGAACTCACAAAGTGTCAGAAAACAAAATCCTCTCTCTTTTCCTCCGTACCCAAATCTCTATAAACGGGGGAACAACGGAGCTGATCCAGATTTGCGTCTGATATGACGTCGTATCGACAATGTGGACCCACGGCCCTATCAGAAACGTTGCTATCAGAAACAATGCCCGACTGTTTTGGACATAATATGTTCTTTGTTTACATTAGCATAGCTAACACTCAGAGCCAACCTGTACTGGAGAGAGAGTGTTCAAAAAAGCAGGAAATAAACAAAGAACCCTTGTAGTAAACCTACACTCACAGAATCGGCCCTTCTCTAACAGGGCTGAAATAGAGGGATATGAGGCATGTCTAAAATGCATGATCTGTTTGGTATTTTGAGAATAGAACATCATAGATGTGTTTTTTGATATGTTTGTATATACCTGAGACCCACACTATATGCCTAAAGATAGCATGGTAGGAGATCTTTAACATTTCCCCCCAATTAGACTTGTCTTCATGTTAAGATCTCATTAATTAACATGGTTAGTGTAATGCCAATTTTACCAATGGGAATGGTGTCCTGACTACCGACATAGAAAAGATGAATAGTTTTGAGGAGACAGATATTGCAACCAAATGATTACAAAAAGCTTTCAAAAAGGTCTCCTGTGTGATGATGGCCTGAGGCAGAAGTTGCCCCTATTGACATTTCACATGACCTTTTGAATTGGTTTCAGCCAGTGGTGATTCATAGTGTTGAATTGTATTACTTGTTGTTGATGTCTTTTTAGCTGCGTCACGTACCCTGGCCTGCACTTGGGAACAGAACTCGCAGGAAGTGTCAAAAGAGATCGAGCTAAAATACTCGCCGTAGCGCTGACAGATATGTAAAATGTTGAACAACTTGGAAATCAGATTGTCACTTACAGTTTCTACTCCCGTGGATTCAGCCCCCTTGTCACAGCACTGCAGTCAACTTATTGGAACTTGACAGCAGGAATACCCCGAAGAGTCTCTCCAGTGGAGTGTGAGTGATTTAACATTGATGCCAGTATATTTTGAGATTTTCAAAGCCACCGTGAATGGGTGTAACCGTTTCTCCAGCCCTGAGATAAACCTTTATTTTAACACGGAAACAACTGACATCAAGGACATGTGAAACAGTCATGTAAAGTCGGCCGTTGAAGGAAAAGTGCTACTTGACACTCTTGACACTCACCCATGGGAAATGAACCAGACACTTCAGTAAATCTTTTGCAGTTACAGCTACCGGACAGCACTGTAGCTCCAAAATCCTTCCTTTTATGAAAGTATCAGAAACGCCAAGTTTTCCCCATCTGAAAAAAAACTAGAGTCATTTTCAAGTGCCATTTGACTCTTCACTGTGCTGGGATTAATCTACTTTCTACAATGCAGTGGAGTCACACAGATTTGACAGTTATACCCGCCAGACCTTCGTGAAATGTGAACTGGACTAACCTCTTTGCTTTGAAATGTCTGCTTTTTTAAGAACCAAAGGAAAACTGACAACGTGTTGTGTGCTTGTTGCTGTTTCCCAAGGCATAGAAGAGCTATGATATCTCTGTACTGTTTCAAAATGTACAAAAGCCAATACAAGTTTAGTTATTTTTGTGTTGGCTCTTTGGTGAGAAAGGGAAATGTTACAACCTACATAATTGTTTGTGTCCTTCCAACTGATCCGCATAACAATTACTCTTAGTGTTTGAAAAGTTACTTATATGAGCTTTTCTGTTTTGCCACCTGGTTGATTTCTACTCGAGTTTAGGCATCTTAAACTACTTGGTTTAGACTTGGTTTGCACAACACCCAAACAGCCAAACAGAAACACAAATGAATTTGAGTTTACAGTATAACAAGCTCACAATGATAATGCTATAATGCCGATGCTTTTCAGGCATCTACCCCATCACAATAGGTGGATGGGAATGTCATTAGTTGTTGCCGATATGTGTTTATATACGAAAGCATTAGGCAAAGTCACAATTTGAAATGTTGAAGGTATTACAATAAAAGTCACGATGGAACAAAAGCTGAAGGACATCGTCTAAGAGTAAAACATATTTCCATGTCCAAATGAACTATTAGATGATTCACCAGGTGAGTTCAGACGTTGACCTGCTTCTGGAAAATAAATTGTGTAAGGATCTCCAAAGTCACTCGAATTTGTCCTCTGGGAATGTATTCTGAATTAGATGTGGGTATTCTATCAGGAAACCAAAAACAATCTGCTTTAACGCTTTTACTTTCCAATGGTTTGTGCTGCGCTAAAGCCAGCTGGCTGGCTAACAATATATATATCCTTTATTCAACCAGGTAAAAGAACAATAGAACATACTTGCAGTCATTATTATAATGAAAGAACAGTCATCATCTGCATAACCGGATCCCCACCAGCTAAGCATTTTAGCAACACACTAATGCTTTTGTTATCATAGTGATTGTCATTGTTCTTGAGTGTGTCTGTTACAATGCAGCGGATCAAGCTCCGTTCATCCTTGTTGAATGTGTTCTAACTGTGACACTGCCAACAGTCACTGTCAAATAAAAAATAAATGAGTGACTTTAACAACAGTGTGATCTGGCACCGACTACATGAGTGGCTGTCACCCAATCCCTTCTGCTTTGTACGGCTGCATCACAGAGCAGAGCACATCCACACATCGTTGTGTTCCCTTTACTAGAAACTGGTTATTTATTTGAGTTCCATAATCATTTGATTCTCTGCAGTGAAAATAAGTAAACGCGTACTGCTCCTAATACTAGGATGCGTCAAATGCAGTGTCTGAGATTGGTTTTCGAGATTTCCATTTTCCATACGGGATTTTAGGATTGCTAAAAAAGTTTGGATAAAGTATGTGTATTATTTTAATAACACTCATATTATAATATAGCTTTGGCAAATGTGGGCCTTGATGACATTTTGTCAGCCTTTTTACTATCTAATTGATTTTTTTTACGATACTGAACAGTTTTCGTAAGATTATTTCTCCATTTTATTATATATATATATATATATAATTATATATTTTATCGCGAACATTTTGTTACCATGAACTTTCTTCGTCACGATTATTGTGTAATAAAGGACACCCTTGGACACATTACTGCTTATGGTTCATTTACAAATCAAACAAGTTCTGAATTTGTAATGAAACACTTTAAAGACTTCTCGCAGCTGTGGTCAGAAGCAATCCCAAGACTGCTCTGATCTGTCGGAGCCGTAATATATTTAGTAATTATGTTTAATACTTGTGAAATCACAGAGCTATGGCTAATATGTGCCACTCATCACCTCACACCGCGCTGGGATTAGCCCACTTCTCTTCACTTTACAGACAGGACCACAGGGAAGTGACATCACGAATATTCCCCTGGCACTCTCTAAAGGAGACACACGAATGAACCCCCTGAAGACACCTCCTCCTCCTCGTCTTCCTCGTCTTCCTCACACCCCAGCATCCCAGCACTGATTCTAGCTCATTTACTCTTGGGCCTTTTCATGAGAAAAAACACCCTTTTGTGAGGAAGAGACACCTTTTGGACGTGCGAGACAAAACGTTTCGTTTCCTTGGTGTCTGTCTCCCCCTTGCCTCACCAGCTTTTTGCCTCTCTCTCTCTGGCCCTAGCTGTTTCTTTAGAAGCTACAATGAAAGCAAAAAGAGCATTGCATCTTGGGTCGGCAGGTTTTTCAGATTTTCCTGGAGTCCCTTTGATATGGAAATGAAATGACTCCACTCAATGTCAGCTGAGGCACAATCCCAGTGTTAGTGGATCCGGCATCTTCAACGGTTATTTTTTTTTAAGCTTCTTTGTCGTGCAAAACATTGTCTATGGAGAGGATGAGAAAAAAGACACAATCACAGTCGGATGATTACAGCTGGCCATTTGGCTGAGCGTTATTGAATTTGATATGTCCACGCACACAAAGGGAACTCTTTCAACTAAATGCCTGGGGGAACAGATTTCGATAAACGCTGGTTATGTCTCAAAGTGGCTTTGCTGTGGTTTCCCAAGAGTACATTGAGCTCACTCACCTGAGAAGTGACATACTACAAAGCATACCGCTGAAACCCAGCAGTCCTAATGAGCACATCTGAACTGAACTGTTGGACGCAGTAGAAGCGTGTAGGGCTGTGTATTGACAAAGGCTTGCAAGGCAGGAGCAAACATTGACAGACACTTTACAGAAATAAACATTAGTCAAAAAAAGATGCAATGACATTCATTTGGACAATAACCCATGCAATATATATAATTTATTATACACACATACATATTAACTATATTCTACTAATGGGATTATTTCCTGCACTTTATTCTGTTATTATTTTATGTATGAATGCTATGTGTCTTTGCTGTATGCTCTATTCTGAATGTTTCGATGCCACCTTAAAATAAGTAGCTTTACTCTTCTCATTGTACTTGTATGAATGACAATAAATGCTTCTAATCTTATTTAATCTAATCTAATTTCGAGAAAGAGACAAAAGAACAGAAAGCAGTGAGATTGGTGGATGGGAGTTCCATAAGAAAAGCGGGTGGGTTTTGAGGGATTGTTGAAAGAATAGCAGGATGGTTAACTGTCTGATGTGAATGGGGTGGGCGTTCCAGAAGGATGGCCCTGAAGCAGAGAAGCCTCTGTCACCCCAGTAATAAAAAAATGACTTCAGTCACTTGACTTCACCATTGCTAAGCTAAAGTCAAGACTTGTGTTCGGCATGATGACATTTAGTAGTTTTATTTAGTCACAAAAAGCAGTTTCTAACACGAATAGAGGCTTCAGACAATAATTTTTTTAACAATGACGGAAAATCTGAAAGCAGTCCGTGTTATGCATGGCCGCCAAAAAGGAAATGATATAGTTTCCAAAACTAACTTTGCCGAACAGATCACTGAAATGTCTGTGAGTCTTTGCTTTACGCTGTGCGCGCTCCCGCCAGGTGCAGTGTGCATGCATAACGCGACAGTTCGAGAGCATGCTCTCTCACTCTCTCTCTCTCTCTCTCTCTCTCTCTCTCTCTCTCTCTCTCTCTCTCTCTCTCTCCCCCCGTCAGAGTTGTGTAAAGACCGACGGATAAAACTGGATTTTGACTGCAATTTTACGATCCTGTCCGTCAAAATGACGGGAAGCGAAAAAGTCTAGCACCACCTCTGGTGGGGTATATACTGATTTATTTGATGTTGCAATGCGAACATCTCTGAGTTTTGTGTTAAACACAGACCTTATTTAAGGCCTCTAACGAAAAAGACGTTTAAAAAATATCCCAACCTTGAAAATTGCTGACCGATTTCCGGGTTTTGGACCTATTCCTGCACTACTCTATGACAGCAGATAAAAGAAAATAACAAATGTCTTTTTTGGAGTATCATATATACAGCGGGGTGATGCAACATATTGCAGCACTCCAAGGACATCACAGCTGGATATTAATGTAAAGCCATTGTGACAAATCTCAGTTGATGAAATGCATTTGCCCTCGGAGCGTGCCTTGCTGAGGTAATAATGACATTCTGAACAAAGCAAGGCCATTAGGGAACCACCTTAATTTCCCTGTTCGCTTTGAAGTCTTAACTTTCACCTTCCCTGCTGTTCTATTTTATAACTGAACACATTATAACTATTTGATATGATGACACAAATCAGTGGAGTACTGGTCAATAACCCGTGAAGTCCTGGCCCCTGGAAAGCTTAAGGCTTACTGTGTTTACTGGTTTGTGCTCATTTAATCAAATTATTTGGCGGAATATGCATCGCCAAAGCTGTTATTCAACATCGAATAATTATGCTTTGGAGGCCACTGTGTTCAAAGCCAGCACTTATTATTTCAGTGTTTTTTGATATTTCTTAATTAATTAGTCCAAATAAGCTATAAAACATTAAATCAACAGCTACAGAGATCAAATGTGCAGACAGCGAGAACTGTGCTTTGTAAAACTGGCAGTTCGTGTTTTCTCCAACAGGTATCTGCTGTCAGCAAATCAAAAAGAAGCTAAATAACGTTATGTTATTATTCACATTTTGATATTGAATACAGAATGTCCTTTTCATATGACGTCCAACTTCATTTATATCTTTATAACATCAAATGCTATACTGTTCATTTTCTTTTTTCCTCTCAATGTAAACCTTCAGTTTGTAAGACATCAGATCCAGTTCTCCTACATCTTCATAATTTCGAGTCAACCGCCCCAGATTTATTTCAAAATAAAACAGTTTTGTTCTCTTTATTCACCAATGAGTGCATAGATATGTGGTCAAAATGGAAAAAATACAGAAACCATATATATACATAAATAATCATAAATATGGCGATCAGGCTTTTATATAATACAAGGATTAAACTGCCTGATCACGTATGATCCATAAGCTCAGCGTTGACTCAGAGCTATTAGTTGTTAAAATCCGACACTTTACTATTATTCAAAATCTTCCCAGTGGGTATCTACATTTGGACCCCTGTTAACTTCCTGCATCAACAATACATCTGGCTTTAATTGATGACAGTTGCTCAAGGAAATGCTTTAGCCCACATGTATATGCATTTATATCAATAGGGACGATAAGATTGTTAACCCATTATAATCATGGTGTCACACCGCTATATTGCTAATATTCTAACCATACTTAAAATGACGCTTTGTTTTCTACAGAGACCCGATACCTCTGTGACCCGCTCTATCGAAATCAGTCAAAAGTCGCAACGGCTCATTTCAAAATAAACGTGGATTTGCGTAAACAAATTGTTTTTCGGGGTTCGGGTGTTTGGTTTGATTTTAAATAAACAAAGTCTTGGCATTCTGTAGACTCCCATTTCTGTTTGAATTACAAAATGGACATCAGAAATCGG
>NW_011346904.1:0-2950 GCF_000735185.1 Notothenia coriiceps | reverse complement strand
TGTATTCTTGTTTATTAATAACAACTTTCTTTTACTGTCATATAGTATTTTATACCTGTTTACTTTATTCTCTTGTTTTTTATAACTATAATGATCATATAAAGATGTGCCTTTACCTCACTGGTTGTAGAAAAAGCTTCTTATATTCGTTAGCATAGCTAGCTAACCAGATGCTAATAACAAAGAAGTTATTGACTGTATGATCAGTATGACAGATTGATAGATCGCAACCGGGCTTACAACTAAAGGCACAGCCACGTGTACGGCTCCTTATGGATACTGCAATTTGTGAAGTGCCGGAGCCGCGTTCTGGTGCCCTCCGTCAGAACTGCACCCCTGTCAGACGAGACATAATACCATGTGATTGATGACACGTTAGGCTCGTGTTGTGTTCAAGGACCCTGACCTTGGCCAGGAAAAACAGGCACTCGCTTGTTTAATTATTTTGCGGTCTAGATTTCTTTAATTTTTTTCTTTTTTGCGTGTGTTTATAAATTACCTCGAGGGCCGTACCAAATGGTCTCGTGGGCCGTATACGGCCCGGAGGCCGGAGGTTCCCCACCCCTGCTCTAGAGTGATCCCATGCATGTGCAATAATTGCAGGCAATGCTTTAACATCAGTAATAGTTGCATGATCAAACTAGATCACCACTCTTACTGCTCATGGTCTTTGATGAATAAGTATGCAGACATTTCTTCATTAATGAAACCTCTTTTTAATATTATTTTTGATCCTGTATTTTTCCTGATTTTAAACTGCTCAGAGCAGCTGTTTTTTAAAGTTTAAAATCACTCCTGATTGGCAGCAATATCCCTCAGAAATTCTCATGAGGTCTGATTTCATACTAGTTAATATGACACAAATATTGCATGATTGAATCTGTTACAATTGACCATGATGTGTTTGTATCACAAGGTTATCTCTTAACATTTCAGTAGCTTTATAACAATGACAAAACAATTTAAATAGCAGTGACAAGGACAACTGCAAAACATTTAAATATGCATTTAAAATTAACAGAATTGTCCATTCTGCAGTATAAAATTCGAATGACGGATTTTGTATTGTATCTACTGACCACATTATTATATAGGTTTTTTTTTCATCCTTAATTTACTTTCCAGCTTTACAGTGTAAAAGAAAATCATTACAGTTAAGTGGCAATTTAGGTTATTTATTAACACAGGATTTTTTTTGATGAGATGTAAGCTCTTGTATGCCATATGTGAAAACATATAGCGGGTTTCTTTTCGCTGAGGACTTATTTTAACGATGAGTTATTATAATCTTTTAACACTAGTGTTATTACACGATTTTTTTTTCTAAATGGGTCCCCACTTACAACATGCATTAAGAACCTGCCAAGGCATTTGGGTTTAACTCATTTTACAAATGTTTAATGAGAAAAGAGATATGATCAACATGGTTGCTACATTTCAGTTTGGGCTGAACTGCGATAATAATTCAGACCGAAAGCATAACATCCGCCGAGGCTAACCCCCACAAATTCATATCTGAAAAAACGTCCTGTAATAGAAATACTGTATTAAAACCACATAATTTAAAAAAGTATCTCAAGTTTCAAGAGTTGGTTAATTAAGTGTCGATTATTAAATCTACAGCAATACATTATATATATATATATCATTTTTTGTTGACATTCTGAAGTGTTTGCTTACACTTGGAATTACTCAGAGCTTTGACATGAGCTCTTGTAGCTCTGAGTAATGTGAGCTTCTTCAAGATGACAGAAGATACAGCTATTTATTTTTCTTATTTGCATTCATACACATCTCCTGCGCTCCTGCAAAGCATGATTTAATATTAATGCATTTTATTTATTTTTTTGAATAACTTTGAAAGGGCAGTTGTGATATTATGAAGTGCTACGTATGACCCAGATAGCTTTTTTTATTCAATGAAAATCTAAACATTTCCTTTGATTAATAGCATTTCAATCATTTTGCAGCATTTGTAGTCACTTTCTTTTACCTTACCACAAACTCGACTAAGCCCTTTTGATGAAAGACAAACATTATACCATTGGGTTGAAATCGGGCTAAACAGCTGGCCAGGCTCTAAAAATGATCTCTGCCCCTTAATGTTATTAACACACATTGACTGTGTTGCAAAGGGCATAGTAGAGATAGAGATATTTATATTGGGAGGAAGGTGTGTGAATACTCCAATCAAATTAATGTCTGGTAATTTAGATTATGCTGAAATTTACCAGACGAAAATAGGCATGTGCTTTGTTCTATTTCAGCAACATGTATTAGTTGCCCTGATCTAAAGTGTTGAACTTTTCTTGTAAATGATAATCAGGAGGGACACATTTCATTCTTGCCTCCTCAGAAATATTCCCCACACCACACAACCTATCTCTCTGTGACTTTGACACTACCAAAATTGAATCCCATTCATGTTACTATTTTTTGGGTTTAATGTTTACCTACTGATCTCAGATAAATGTGCATCCACAGGAGAGAGGAGTAAACCGACGATATATTGAAGAAAGATAACCCTCCAGGACCTAAAATCCATCAGCTCAAACTGCACATTTACCTTGATGTCTGTGTATATTCTGAGGATATTCACTGCACATTTTGACAGAGCTGACACACGTTATATAAGCAAGTATATTGCTTGTATATATACAAGATATAAATATATCTTCCCATTTCAATCAATCAATCAATGTTTATTTATATAGCCCAATATCACAAATGTTACATTTGTCTCAGTGGACTTCACAGTTTGTACAGAATATCAGTATGACAATACGACACCCTCTGTCCTTAGACCCTCTGTCCTTAGACCCTCACATCGTACAAGGAAAAACTTCCAGAGAAAACCCACAGTTTGAAAGGGAAAAATGGGAGAAACCTCAGGGAGAGAAACAGAGGAGGGATCCCTCTCCCAGGACGGACAGACGTGCAATAGATGCCG
>NW_011346903.1:0-3239 GCF_000735185.1 Notothenia coriiceps | reverse complement strand
GCGTTAGCTTAGCCGATCTCCATTCAGAAAACACACATTTTAAAAGGTTTTTCGCCTGCCGTCTGTCTGCAGACTTGTTAAAGCATTAATTCATGGTTTTTACTAACCGGTATCAGTATGTTGTTACTTCGGCATCATTTTGAAACGTGTATTACAATTAAATCACGTTCAAATATGTTCATCTTGTTGTAGTTGTAGCCCCCTTGCCAGCGATTCTCTCTCTAGTTTAGCATACTCAGCCCGACTCAACCTGTTTGTTGGCCCGGAAAGAACCTCGATTTTATGGGGCCAGAAAAACTGTGAAATAGTACCCGCTAGCAGGAACTACGCCAAGTGGAAACGCAACCAAAAACGGGACCGCGCTGTAGTGGAAATGCGCCATAATAGGACCTCCTCCCTGATCCTCTCAAGGAACTTTTCCCTTTCTGAATCTACAGATATCAAGATAACTTTGTCCTCTTTTTTATATATTAGCATCTTTGACAGAATAATATCCCCTGGCTGTATCCATATGTGTTCCTGCATGATTTGTAATTACCCAGGAGACAGTGCGATGCCCCCTGGGGACACAAAGCTCCATCTGGTGACTTCAGAGCGCTGAACATCCAACACTTTCTCTTACGGCCTTTGACATGAACTTTGGCGTGCTGCAGTGAAACGATGACATAAGGGCTGATCGCACGCAATGCTTAAGAAGAGCTGACACTGATTTCTAGCCTTTTTTCATTGTTTCCAACGCTAAAAGGCTTCTCTGCAGGATGTCTGTTAGAATAAATGACATTTCACACTTCCTATCTGCGTCACAGGTTGCCGTAACTATATGCCATGGCTTCAAAAATGTGAAAAGACCCTCTGATGTGCAGTGACTCACACATCATACAGCGTTTGGCATGCAGTTCAAAGCTCGATCTGCTCCTCCGCTTCCAGTATGGCGTCTTTGACTCAGAAGTTCACCACGTATATGTATATACGACGTAATCAATTAATTACAGTGAGGCTGAGAGACGGGGTTTCAGGCTGTTTGTGAGATGGATGTGTCACTGAAGCTGGAAGGCAGAGCTTATGGTTCGTCATTAGGTTGACTTGTTTTCATAGCTGGAGGTAGAAATTAAGCTATGGTAGTTTTAAAATAGTACATCAGAGTTATCAGGCGCGAATCAGAAACCTTAATTTTTTTATTTTTTTTTAATATTTTTGGTTTCGTCAGTGTGGGCATGTGCGGGTGGAGGGAGGGATGGGGGAGTGTAGTGAGTGTACTGTGATATTATAATATATGAAATGGCATCGATTATTGTACACTATAATGAAATAAAAAGACTTGTAAAAAAAAAAAAAAAAAAAAAAAAGAAACCTTAATGACACTTTTCATCCTGTAGGAAGAACAAAAACCCCCAAAAGTAGGAATAAAATGCAAGAATGGCGCCTTGGTTAGATCTGAGGAGATGGGTTTTAAAGGACTTTTTGAACGATGACAATGTGGGGAATATTTAATGTGGTTTTTGAGCAAGAACCAAAGAAATAACGGCAATTTGGAGTGCTGAGAAGTCTGGATATGTCAGAGCTTTCTTCAATTAAAGAAAGATAAAACTGAGGTATCGTTTTTTAGAAGCAAGGAGCGACGATAATTACAAAGTCAAACTACTCTCACCTTAAGAATATATACTGTGTGTATATATATATATAAACTTGTCCTACATCGTGAACCATTCAGAGAGTCAAAACTAAACATGGAGAAGCAGCGCTCAGTTATTTGTTCTTCCAGAAAACTGAGGGTTTGCTGCAACTCTCACTTCCTTTAAATCCAGGCTGGAGACTTTTCTTTATATCAATAAACGTGCCATTATGTTTTGGAAAACGTCTGTAGAAAAAGAAAAGCATTGATGAGGTAATGTTGGTAATAATGCTCGCTGTCTGTGTTTCACTTCGTCCCATAAAAGGGAATGGAGGTTGAGGACAGGACTCTTTGCAGACCGGTGAATAACATTTTTGGTTCAAAGATTTCCCAAATTAGGAAATTATCTTATCTTATCTTATACCTTCAATCAAACTGGAAAAACAATATTTGTTTATGGAGATGTGAGTATCATCATGTCGAAACAGCAAAAGCAAACTAAGGAAACTGCCCGAAATGTAAGGCGAAGAAGTATTTTGGTATATTTTTGGCCATCTATTCAAAAAGTTATATGTAAAAAAAAGATCTGTATGGAATTATATTATACAGTCATTTCTGTATATCTGGGTCTTATTCATTTAGTCCATCTGTTGTGCTGCTGTGACCAGGGGCGGACTAGGACTAAAAATCAGCCCGGGACTCTCGACCGGCCCACTTCGGTACCGCTAGTAAATTGTCAATGTCAAAAACGTCTGCAGGTGGAGACTCCCGGTGCTAGTGGATGGCCGGAGCTGTAGATTAACATTTGCATGCTTATTGTAGTTGTAAGGGCAATGCCTGTGGCACCATGGAGCATATGTGTGGGCTGGACCTGTATTTTACAGGAAAGGAGTGATCAGAGGGTCGAGTTGTCGATTCTTGTTCAGTTTTCATCTTCCTCACCCTCTCAGACTTTGAGTTGCGCGCGCTGCTTAACAGACGCGTTACCATGGAAACCAAACAATGGTGTAGCTGTATTAAAGTCCGAGTGGAAACAGTGGTGAGTAAATCTGATGTCCAGGACAAGGTATTTGGAGGTTTTGGAAGATTCATAGCTAACCACGCTGAAGATTATGGATTATCTCATATTTTTAATATCTAACATCACCAGAAGCCATCATTTAAGGGGTCATTTCTCAAACACTTCTTCCGGGGGAGCATCCCCCCGGACCACCCATGGTTTGGTCACCATTTCCATAGATAAAACCAAAGATATTTTCCACCAGCCGCCACTGATGATAAGCCATTGCAGATCATTTTTAAGTAGGTCAAATTGGACTGAGTCACTGGAAAGAAACTCCTATTCTCCCATCTTAATCAACAGATTCCAAATGATATTGCTGAAGTTTGTCAAATGTGTTCAGTCCATTATGTTCTCCAAATGTGTTCTTTGTCTACCTCAACTGCAGACAAAATACTTTGACTGCCTCCAGTTTAACAAGTAAATTACATATTTTAGAAAGAAGCCTAAATAATACATTATTTAAAGTTCACCTATTATGCAAAATCAACTTTTTCATGTCTTTTATACATCAACATGTGTTAAGAGACTCTGAAAGTTTCAGGAACAAAGATTCTCTCTCTTTTT
>NW_011346902.1:0-871 GCF_000735185.1 Notothenia coriiceps | reverse complement strand
TAAAGGTGTGCGGCTGCTGCTGTGAGGAAATATCTGCCTGAAATTACAATGGGCTTTAATGGAGACATGTTGAACGTTTTTGTCACTTCATGCCCTCAAGAGGCACTTTGTTTAATTATTTTTGCTTAATTATTTGTCATTTTTCAAGCTACGAGATGTTTTCCTACATTTGTCATGATAAATTATGTCTCAGGAATGTAGGGTTTGGGAATTATGACAGTTTTAAAAAAATATATGAAGGCAAATTTCAAGATTTTCTACCCTCTAGCTGTGACACCATGCACTCTAGTTAATGTTAAAATCTGAAGAAAACCTCTAAAACAAGGTCTGAACAATGTTTAATATCTCTAAAAGTAAGAATCAGATTTAAAAGTTGTTTTACACGAATAATGTCAGAAAGATGTGTAACATTTTAAAGTTGGAATGAGCTTTCTGAGTGAAAGTATGAATGAACAGTTAGCAGTTGAAGTCGCATGAAGATTTGTTGAAGTCTGAAGATTTCCTCCATTGACTTCAATGTTAACAATTTGATGAATTATGGGATGTATCTCTGGAATTATGAAAGTTATGAATGAGAAAAGTAATAGCCATCAATTCCCGACCGAGCTGAACGTTTTGATGTTTGAACGGAGTTTCTGCGATGTTCAATGCGGGAGAAGAAGCGCAGTAAAATACCGGCAGAATAATACCGGCAGAATAATAAACTTTTCGTCCGTAGAATAACAGTTAGTGGGAATGCTGTTAACAGCATGCAGTTAACAGCATTCCCACTAAATAACACAGGAATAATAAACGGAGCCCTCTCTCCTTCTCCTGACAGCCCGTCAGTATCGTGCAGCTGGCGGATCCAGAGTGACCCGACAGTAAAAGT
>NW_011346901.1:0-1902 GCF_000735185.1 Notothenia coriiceps | reverse complement strand
AGAACGATAAAAGCAATGTATTTCTATTGGTAGTATATTTCGTGCCTGCAACACGTCTTTTTGTCCAGGTCGGGTCTTGGAAGACCAGAAGCTGTGTGGTTCATAAAAACATTTTCTTACTCAATATCTTACCCTAAGCCTAACCCTAACCCTTTTATTTTAAATTGTATAATGTCGGAGTTTTTTTGCCATCCGTGAGGAAAAGAAATGGCTCAGAGCCTCAGAATACTGAAACCTGTATTTTTTTTTCCCTTCTAATTTGTTATTATTTGGTGCAGGCACGAAACATACTACCAATAGAAATACATTGCTTCTAAAATCGTTCTGTGTCAGAATACTGAAATCTGTATTTTTTTTAATCTGTTTTTCGTTCTAATTTGTTATTATTTACATTGCTTTTAAAATCGTTCTGTGTGACACGAAAAAAATGGCGAAATCGTGTTGGTGAGCACGAATCAATAGATTAATTTCGTGACTATAACACGAGTGAGACTGTTGATAAATAAAGCTGTCGGCAAAAGTTAGTGAAGTAAAAAGCACAATATTTCAGTCTGATTGCAGTGCGGCAGAAGTACAGAGTTGCATACAATTTCAAATGTTCACATGAGAACAGTACCTTAAACTGTACACATGAGCCAGGAGTAAAAACATGCAATACAAAGCAGTATTGAAAAACCACCAAATAACAAAACAACAATAAAGCAAACAGCAGGAACACGTGGATTACTACTCTCATTTTTAGATTCATTGAAAGTCTCTGTTTCATTCATTCGGGTTTAGGCTTTTATCTTCACTTACAACAGCATCAAACAGCACAAACCTGAAATCCCTCCCCCCTAACGACCATGTTCCTCTCCTCAGTGTCTCCGGGGGTTACCTGTACGTCACCATCGTCTACAACATCTCCGTCAGCCTGTCTCTGTACGCCCTCTTCCTCTTCTACTTCTCCACCCGCCAGCTGCTCAGCCCCTTCAGCCCCATGCTCAAGTTCCTCATGGTGAAGTCCGTCATCTTCCTCTCCTTCTGGCAGGGTAGGAAACACCGGCAACACATGCTCTCTATATAGCACGTAATATAGTCTGAAACGTCTCCTTTCTATATTTTATCCTTGAGAGTTTAGGACGTTTTAAACTTTTTTTTAACAGCATACAGTTATTCTTTCAGAGCATGTATCAAAAGTAGGTCAACAAATCTTCACTGGAGAGTAACAAAGTAAATACTGCTTAACCAACCACATTTGTTTATTTATCGATGTGGCTCAGGGTCGTGTTCACATAGATAAAGATATACATGGCAACACATGTTCCTACTCTATAACTTTAGTTTTTTCTTATTCTAATAACAAAAGGACATGAACCACAGATAATCGGTTTAAGAAACACCTTTCTATACAACCGGATTCCACCGGGTCCGTCTGCGCCGCGTTTTTGTTGATTTGGGCATATTTCCTGGACAGGCTACTTTTTGCAGACCAAGTTAATAATAATTGTAATATCTCAGTTATAAACGACACGAATCAAAGATGTGTTGCTGTATTTTAGTGGTAAGAAAATGCATTCATCATCATCATAATTATTCTATATATATAATTTACACAGCGCCTGTAAACCGGAGGAGAACGCTGGCATTTCTACTTGAAAGACTACGGAGGGATAGGGTCTGCAAAATGAGTTTATTTTGGGGATTGACTGGACGCTGTGACCGGTCCACTTCCTGCCCGGCGCTATGCAACGCCTCGCGTCGAAAATAGACTTGCATCCTATTTTTAGCGGAGCCCAGCGCCGAGACGCTTCTGGGACGCTTCTAGCGTGGTGCGTCTGGTGGAATAGCACCCATTGACTAGAGTGGCCGCGATCTTTGCGTACGCCGCGGCGCAGCCTTAACGCGACGCAGACGGACCCG
>NW_011346900.1:0-2701 GCF_000735185.1 Notothenia coriiceps | reverse complement strand
CGAGTCATCATTTTGAGAAAAAGGCCTTCAAAGTTTTCTCTTCTCTGGAATCCATCGATCTGATTGATTATTAGCGGAGCAAATGATCAAAATAATACGGAGGGAAGATATTTTCGTTTGGATTACTGGTTTGGGAGAAGCTTGCGAGTGTGTGTGTATACGTGTGTGTTTGTGTAATTTTGCGTTTGTGTGTATTGCGTTTGTTTCCCGGGGAAAACCCTCACATGAAACACCGGCTGTTGTTATGCCTGCTGTGACGTTAAATGACTCCGTTCTCCGCTTGTAATTATGCCGTTACAAGCTTCAAAGTTTTATTTATCAACTGAATTTGCCGAAACAAGTTTAATATTCTGAAAGCCAAGACTTTGTTTAATTGAAATGACCCTGCCGTGTTATTTATGATTACTCTACGCTTACATTCATAATGTCAGCCAGAGGGAGAGGGGCGGCGCTGCGGAAGAGTAGATTGCCTGTCATCTTCCCTTTACAAGCTTAAAGAATGTATTTATCGTGTGAGTTTGGAAATAAAAGTTTCATATTCTGAAAGCCAAGACTTTGTTTGTTTAAAATCAAACAAAACACCCGAACCCCGAAAAAATAGTTTTTTACGCAAATCCACGTTTATTTTGAAATGAGCTGTTGCGACTTCCGACTGATTTCGATAGAACGGGTCACATTTCAGTTATATAAATATGTGGACAGTGGTCCTAATTTGTTTGAATTGTATCCTGGTTTTAAACGTTGTTAATATGTTCTGGATGCATATTGTTCTATTATTTGTTCAGGCTGTTACATACAATTAGCCACTGTTGCCATCTATATTAGGCTATATTATATTATATATTATATTAATATTTGTAAAGCGGTCCTAATTTTTTGTTTTAATTGTATCCTGGTTTTAAACATTGTTAATATGTTTTGGATGCATATTGGTATTTCTTCAGGATATTAAATACAATTAGCCTCTGTTCTGCTGGTGAGTAAATATTCAAATCAGTTAAAATTGACAACCGGTCCGCAAATGTTTTTTAATGTATCTGCCGGTCCTTGGCACATTAAAGGTTGGGAACCCCTGCTCTAGGTAAAGTCCGGTTAATGTATTATATTATTGAGGGAGAATTTGTCCGGGGCTAAAGAAAAAACATCCAAGCCCCGGATTCCCACCCCAGGCGACGACACTGACTATTATGATGATATGATACAAATGTCAACAAAGAATAAAACAGTTATGTGTTAACTATTCAGTTGAGTACTCCATTAATAGCAGGAGTGCCTTTTAAACACTGTCAAACTAATATGTCAAGATTTTGATATGATAGATATGAACATTTCCAAAAAGTCTTTAAATAAACAATTGTACCCAACTATTCTATTTTTGTTAAGATAATCTGGATACACTTTTGTGCAGAAGTGGCCCTCTGGCTGGTGATCAGAAATAGGAGGTTTTGTTGTCGGCTTGGTTGGTTTATTGGTTCCAGCAGGACTAGGGAGAAACTACACATTTCATGAAATGTAAGTGTGGGCCAAGAAAGAAGCCATGAAGTGTTGGAACTGATTGTAAATACAGGGCGGTAGATTCACAAGCTGTTGTTAGCTTTCTGAACTTTTCTTTTTTGACCGGGGAAATGCATATTAAGTTGAAACAACCAAGCCACCGCTATCAACATTTCCAGATCCCAACTTAAAGCTCACACCTGAATCAGCTTACTACTGACAGTAGGACGTGGATGTCTGTTATCTTTTAATGTCCAGTTTTGCTTTAAGAAGCCTTTTCTGAACCATTATTACCCGTATTAACAGTCTCCCTCTGACTACTGAACACACTTGACTATCTAAGAAATGATAAAAGAATAGCTGTACAATGGGACAGCATTATGATCACCTTATTGGAAAGAGATAAGTACATTCCAGTTATGGTCAACAAATGCTGGCAAAGCTACCTTTACCACTAATTAACCAGCATCTGTAAATAAGAGCCAAATACAGTAAATTGTGAGACTGTTCTGGATAGAGCCCAGGCAGATATGCAACAGAGCGGGGGGTTACGTATTGTAACCCTAGTTCTATAAGCACAGGCAGAGCCCTCTACTGGACTCTATGGGTACTACTCTCATCAATGCAGTGGCGGCGCCAGAGTATTTTTGTTGGGTAATCTATGGTAGGGCTAACCCAGGGGTCTACAACCTTTTTGACCAAAAGAGCCATTTTGCTCCTTTTTCCCAAAGATGTTTTTGTCTGGAGCCGCAAAACATATTTCATAGCTTGATAGCTTTTAAAGTTGTATTTATTGTTATATCAGACAAAAACTACAGTTTTTTTTGCATTTATTAGGCTATTTATTACATTATATAAAACTGTTAACCTCTAATAAGAAACAAATAACTCCTATAAGGAGAATTAAAATATTACGCAGGCCTACTTTAAAATAAATTAAACACAGCACTTGGGGAGTCCTCTGCACATTTGAAGGAAAGAAAATATAATTAAAATGGGCCCACTTTGGAATAAATAAAACATATAGCTGCACCCTAAAAAGAGTTAAAAGTGGGGTAGGTAAGAATGGAGAAACTAGCTTGAGTGCGCTAGAATTTGAAAATACACAACTGGAAAAAATCTGCCTCTTCCTTCAGACTTCCTCGCAGAGCCCCACCTCCAACACACACAAAACCATCCAGTTATTTTAGCCGGGCCGGCTCAGATG
>NW_011346899.1:0-846 GCF_000735185.1 Notothenia coriiceps | reverse complement strand
GGCTCTCTGTCAGCCTGGCTACAGTGCTGAAAAGAAATCTTGCATTATTCTTATTCTCATCTATTAATGAAGGGTAGTAGGCTGCTCTCGCTTTACGCAGTGCTTTCTTATATTCATTGAGAGTAATATGCCAAATTAAACGAGATTCTTCAAGTTTAGTGGAACGCCATATCCTTCCAAGTTGTCTCGACTTTTGCTTTATTTTGCGGGTTTCGGCATTATGCCATGGAGCTAATCTATGTTGTTTTATTTTCTTCTTTTTCAAAGGAGCAACAGAGTCTAATTTTATTCGCAGAGCATCTGTAGCACTATCAACAACATGATCAATTTGGGGTGGTGTACATTTTGTATAAGTTTCCTCCCTTACATGCAGACATGCTATCGAGTTAAGTATTGGTGGAATCTCTTCCTTAAATTTGGCTATAGCACTAACAGATAGGTTTCTGCTGCAGGAGCTTTTGACTAATGCTTTGTAGTCTAGTAACAGTACTTCAAAAGTTACTAAGAAATGGTCGGATAAAGCAGGATTATGCGGTTCGACTAATAGTTGCTCAATTTCAATACCATAAGTCAGAACAAGGTCGAGAGTGTGATTATAGCAGTGGGTTGGTTTATTTACACTCTGACAGAAACCAACAGAATCTAATATAGAGTTAAATGCAACAGTAAGGCTATTTTTATCATCGTCAACATGAATATTAAAGTCACCTACGATAATTACTTTATCTGTTTTAAGTATCAAAGTTGATAAAAACTCAGGGAATTCTGATAAGAATTCTGAATAAGGAGCTGGTGCACGGTACACTGTTCAGCGCTTTGCTTCCAATCCCTGCACTGCAGCCGTGC
>NW_011346898.1:0-15946 GCF_000735185.1 Notothenia coriiceps | reverse complement strand
TGACAGGGATAAAAGCAATGTAGAGGAGCAGCTACATTTCAACACATATATCCACGAAGACTTGTGACTCGGACTCTTCTTGGGTGACTCAGACTTGGACTCTGACTCAAACACAGGTAATGATGACCCGGACTCGACTCGGACACTCCTTGGGTGACTCAGACTTGGACTCGGACTCGGACTCAGACTCGGACTCGACTCCGACTCTCCCTAGGTGACTCGGACTCGAAAAAGTGGGGACTCAAGGGTGACTTGGACTCGTGAATTGGTGACTTGACTACAACACTGCATGCTACAATGGGTGATCTGTTTGGTATTTCGAGCCAAACACTTCAGAGACATGTTTTGTCTGCGACCTATAATATATTGATGAAAAACAATATAATAGGGGACCTTTTAAGAAAACATACTGTATGTATTCTGCCCTCGCAAGAATACTTTTCGGATCTCAGGCTTGGCAGATAGCTTCACACGGAAATAAACACCCAGGAGACAGCAGCTCAGTTTTGGATGTTTACTGATTAAATTCCATTTTCATTTCCATTTTCATTTCCATTTTTGTAAAACTAAAATAAAAACAAAACCCAAAGTCATGAGACGTTGTCACATTAAACACTAAATAAACAAAGAAACAAGACTAAAACAAACATTCCAAACAACAGAGTACCTGTTAGCATAAATGCTACAAACATTTCCACTGCTGTTCACAGGCTAACAAGTTTAGCATCATTCATTGTTCTTCATGTTTGCATATAATCAATTTAAATGTGCAACTAAGTATACACGGACAATATATGGAATGGTACTTACAGACATAAAGACCCTAGGATTTGAGCAAGGATTTAGTTGACAGGAAACAACCCATGTGCTCCATAGACAGCCAGAAACAGGCAACTACGGCAAGCATTTATGGACACAGTGCAAAACCCAAAACCCTTTGCAGGGCCTCTTAAAGGGTGTGTGCGCAAGAGTGCAAATGTGTGATTGGAGTCAGCATCCATGTTTGTTTTGATGTGCAGGACCTTGCAGAGAAGCACCAGAAAACACTGCAGCTGCTGAGGAAGCAGCAGACCATTATTCTGGATGACGAGCTCATCCAGTGGAAGAGACGGCAACAGCTGGCGGGCAACGGGGGCCCACCGGAGGGAGGCCTGGACATCCTGCAGTCCTGGTGAGTTCTGGTCCACCTCCCATCAACATCACAGCTACGGGACTACCCCACACAGCACAGGGTCACTGGTTAAGGTGCTCTAAATTGACTACCGTTGAGTTTTATTACCATAATTTATTGGCTCCTTTAACGCAAACTTATTTTTTTAGGCTTTTACTTTCTTATTTTCAGTTAAAAATGCTATCCCGGCAAAGATTTCAGAGTCATTTAAAACTATACTTTATTTAATATTTCCTAATCAGCTGCTGTAGTTGGTTCCATTGTCTATAAATAGTGAGGAAACATAATATGTCTGATAATATTATTCGGCTGATAATCTTATTTTTTGTTTGTCAGGTGTGAGAAACTGGCAGAAACGATCTGGCAAAACAGGCAGCAGATTCGGAGGGCAGAGCATCTCAGACAACAGCTGCCCATCCCCGGCCCCATTGAAGAGCTCCTCAACGACCTCAACAGTACGATCACAGATATCATCTCAGCATTGGTCACCAGGTGTGTGTGTGTGTGTGTGTTGGGGTTTATAACACCTTTCAAGGCTGAATATTGTCTAAAAATGATATAAGGGCAGTATTGTAGGCTAGTATTATGTCAATACAGGTTTATCAGCCCCAGCATGTGTGCGGGTAGGTGTTTTATGAACAATGCGTGAGGCATTGTCATTCCCTGCATTCAGTGGGTCTTTATGCAGGAAAGTCCTACTTACACAACCTTATTTATGTTTGTGGTCAACAGCGAGAGGGATATCCTCTTTTACCTAATTAAATTACTCAGGCATTCTGTTTATCCACCTTTTGATTGAATCCTCATGACTGTTTATTGCAGAAAACTTGGTTGACACCTAAGGCACATGTGCCAGAGTCTTTCAGCCCTCCAGCATCTCTGAACAGAACATCATTTAATGTTTACAACAGTTTACAACAAGCCTTTTATTTAATCATTCTTATTTTTATGGTCTGTCCTCTTGAAGAACATCTCAAAGCTCTTTTTCTTCTCTCAAGAGCCTCCACAGAACGTTTTTGACCAGCCGACACGCCACTTATTCAATTCCAATTACTGACGGTCTCAACATTTTCATTTTCTTCCCATAATCTGTTATTTCCCGCATTACATTTTTTCATGGATGCAATCTAATTCAGATTGAGTAAGATAGTCTGTTCATCGGCAAGAGACACTTTTTAAAATTGTCATTTCCCTTCAGTCTTATCTGAGGCTGATCATTATTTCCAGTGTTCAAAAGACACCATCATCATATTCTAAGCTAATAAATAATGAACCCACTGTCAGAATATAAATAAATAAAGGCATGTGGTTACTGTTCCTCTGCCTCTCAGCTGGACTCTGTTTGAATTCAAAGTGCCGGTTGTTTTTCATCTGCAGGTATTTGTTAACAGATAACAGGCTGCTGCTGTTCAGGTGATACATTCTCGCCTTTAATAGCTTTAGCACAGTTCACATAAGACACAAGAAAAATATGCAAGTGAGGTAAACGTGGAAGAGATTGAAGTGACTCAGTATGCACCCAGTGTCCTCTTCTACTTTTCTTCAAGATGGTTCCAGCCGGGAACATTGAGAAGACATGTTTCTGTCAGAGCAATTCCTGATTGGCCACAGACAAGCCTGCCGCCACGCAGTAATGCACTGCTAACTCCCACAGTACAAACACAGGTTATGTGTCCTCAACAACATCCTCTTTATATTCCCCCTGAAGCCCCCGGCTGAGAATGGGAGAGTTTTGTGTTCATCACTTAGGTGTGTGTGTGTGTGTGTGTGTGTGTGTGTGTGTGTGTGTGTGTGTGTGTGTGTGTGTGTGTGTGTGTGTGTGTGTGTGTGTGTGTGTGTGTGTGTGTGTGTGATCATTAGGCTGTCTGCTATTGTCTCTCCTCTTGCTCTGTTTGTGTATAGGTGAACATCAGAAGACACCTAGACAGACAAATACCACCTTACTTCCATTTCCTTCACTACTTTATAGTTCTTTTTAAAGGCTAATGCTATCAAATATGTACATTTGAAAGGAGGCTTGAGGAGACAGTAAGTTTGAAATTAGCATGAACACCAAACACTGCACTGTATGTGTACAGTGAACATGCAGAACATTTGTGCAGTCTTTTGAAAGTGTAAACATTTTATAATGTATCATTCTCTAATTTAGACACAATTCCATTGGAAATGTATGATACATTGTAACTAGCTACAACAAAAATAACCGCATAAGCAATCATGGCATGTACATGTGAATTATTGCATGCTATTGCTGATGAAATACAACAAAAAGCCAGCTAATGATCAGGGCTTAGTTCGTCACTCAGTCTGTCTCCCTTTGTGTCTCCACAGCACCTTCATCATTGAGAAACAGCCTCCCCAGGTGCTGAAAACCCAAACCAAGTTTGCCGCTACAGTGCGCCTTCTAGTAGGAGGCAAATTGAACGTGCACATGAACCCTCCGCAGGTGAAAGCCACCATCGTCAGTGAACAGCAGGCCAAGGCCCTGCTGAAGAACGAGAACACAAGGAAGTAAGTGCATTGCCCTGTTCATGTGTGGATTTTAAAACAGAGAAACTGTGCAAACCGATAGAAATGTGACCATATTGGAGGTCACACCCCTCAAATCAAGATGCTTTGTAGGCTTAAACGTGACCATGTCAACATTGCCAAAGTGTTACAATAAAATAAGTTAAGGAAAAGGTCAAACTCATAAAATCAAAATAAAATAATGAACCCTTGGTGTGTTTTCATGTAGGTGAGAGACCGTGTTGATGTTGTTTGTGTATTTCTTTCTCTCCTCCATTTCTTCACTGTCCTCTGTCAAATGAAAAGCAAAATTGTCAACAAGAAAAAAATGGTTTAGGGTTTTTTTCTGGGAACTTTAGCGAAGGGTTAATTTTGAATTGATATAGAAAAGTTACACACACAAATGCTGTAGCAACAACACATCCAGCTGTTTCCTGCTTTGTACACAACCTTTGAATTATCCCTACCTTATTTCCTGGGGACAACGTGACAAGCTCCATTGGCGCCATTGAGATAACGATTCATAGTTTTGTTCATGGATTAGTTGATAATGGATGAACTGTGGCCTAGTGTGTTCCCAGACCTCACCACACAGACATGGCTGGAACTTGAACAATGCCTCAGAGGAATCTATGGTGTGGATGCAGAATCCACATTTAGCCTATTCCACGGCCTCGTTCCACATTCCTCCTGACAAATACAAAAACCTCCCGAGACTCAAGGTCAGCCAGGCAGCCAGTGGTTATATGGTTGAGCAATTCATCAGCTCGGCCTTCATCTGCTGCTGTTGCTCACACTCTCCCAATCTGCAGACATCTGCCTGGTGCTTGCTCGTCTAGAGAACATAGTGTTAGTTAACCCTTCTAGTCATACGAGCATGAACATAATTTCTACCCCCTGTTGTGTTTCACTCACTCATTTTCTTATTTAATTTGTTCTTGGAAAAATATAATCCTCAGTACTCGAGTGCTTCAGTGCAGATTTTTACAGGTAATTGACTCACTTGTTGATTGTGTCTCTCCTTCAGTGACAGCAGCGGAGAAATTCTTAACAATAACTGTGTGATGGAGTATCATCAGACTACCGGCACTCTCAGCGCCCACTTCAGAAACATGGTGAGTGTTCCTGAGGAGAAGTAAATGAGAAAATCAGGGTCCATGGTTCAGTGTTAGTGTAGTCTACCTTTGCATACAGCTCATTGAGTTATTAGCTCACCAGAAGTACGGAAATCTATGGAAGATGTGCCTATATATGTCAGATACGTTTCCTTTTAAGGGAAATAGCTTCACTTGCACGTTATGTAGGTCCTATAGTCTAGACTTATAGACTTAAATTCAGATTTTTCTTCTAGATCAATTAATTGATAATTTGGTCTAATAAAATGTAAGAAAATATTGTTACATTTCAATTCCATTTTCTCAAGTCCTAGATGATAGGAAATATTCTGTTTAATATGATATAAAAAAGAAAGGCAGGAAATCTACATATTTGAGAGGCTAACAGCAATTACTGCCATTTTTTTAAGGGGAACAATTACTTTAATGATTAACTGAATATCAATATAGTGGGCAATTATCTTTCTTTCAATCAATTTAACAATTCAGTGACTTATCTTACAGTTGTAGCTCTATATTTATTATTTCAATAATATTTTGTAGGGTTTGGTAGCAGTGTTGAGCTGTACTTCATCATCCAGTGTGAGAATTTCTGTACAGTATATCCCACATAAACTGATGGCAAATCAGCAATGCTTTGCAGGATCAGTGTGCAGCTCCAGTAGAGCCTCTCTCTGTACATCACGTCCCAAAAGAACTCCATGAATTATTTACATGTCAGGTCTGACTCATGCATGCATGTGCTGTACATATAATGTGTACATTGTCAGCCTAACTGTACTATATATCCAGTGTTGCTCGTTTTTACTCATTTCATCTTTCATGTAGTCCCTGAAGAGGATCAAGCGATCGGACAGACGGGGAGCAGAATCTGTCACGGAGGAGAAGTTCACCATCCTGTTCGAGTCTCAGTTCAGCGTCGGAGGCAACGAGCTCGTTTTTCAAGTAAAGGTAAGAGAGGAAGAAACTCATTTAAAAGCCTGGACGCACAAAGATACTCTGCATTCTTACTCCTGCAAGAGGGGTTATCTGTTTAATTATTAAAAGCTACAAGTCACAAAACCTTACAAAGCCACTCCCACACATACTGTGAAGTACAGTGCAGCTGGCCAATCATACTCATTTTCATCTGACTGATATCTGATATGATATCTTGTTCCATATGTATTTTTTTTTTATGTAACAGGCAAAATAATAAACATAACAAACATGAAAACTTATGACAACACTGTGTAACAAACAAACAAAGGTGACAAAAGACAAAATAAAATAAATAGGATTCCTCCAGTATTTCAAATAATTAGGTCAACATCATCGGTACATTCAAAAATGTTGATAGAAATTTAAATAAATTGAGCCTCCTGTATTTTGGGGATCATATAGCTGTCTATATGAGAGCAATGTTTCCCTATCACTTGTTTTGTTGTGCTTTTTTGTAATGGATATTTCTTTATCTGGCATTGAATTTACATATTTAAAAAAACGAATAATTGTAATAATTATCTGGCATGATTGATTAAAGTGCAGCTTTAAAATACATATTGATTTGCCAATCTGGATAATGGATCCACAAGTTTGCAGCATGTGGACGATAGAATAAAACTGGTTTCCTCTTCATTCTTACAGAAGCTACATATTGATGAATCTTAAATGTTTAGTTGCTTTTCAGTAGCAGTAATCACAACGCATATGTTGAATTGAAAGATTCCAGAGTAGGAATTCGTTTATTTAACTTATAAAAAAGTATTAGTTGTCACAGCATTCTTCCGCTGAACTGGTCTCCCCTTTTTCTCTTTGCAGACGTTATCACTTCCTGTAGTGGTGATTGTTCACGGTAGCCAAGACAATAACGCCACAGCAACCGTCCTGTGGGACAACGCTTTTGCAGAAACTGTGAGTAAAGGTTTTTTTGAGTGTGATCATAATTTCATTCAGACTTGTTTAACCTTTTGTATTCGTTTTTTATATTTTGTTTCTTAAATATTTCAAAAACATCTAAACCTGGCTGTTTTATGTACCAAATGTACCTTTGTTTATCACCTGTTCAGCATTGATTTGACCAGTCAAGCACACACAGGCCTGCGACCTTGGGGGTCTGCGCGCTCTCTCTCTGAGATATTGGGTTTTGCCTCCTCACTCCTGCCTGTTGGCGTCAGCCGATAGAGGTGTTATAGTTATTGGTTTGTTATGTAGAATGTTGATGATTCTCGCAGAGCTATTGTAGCTAAAGACATGGGACTTGGAGGAGAGATGTTGAGTATTGTTTAGCCAGGAGCTGTGTCACTTTGTGTCTGCAGAAAATGTCTTGCAGCAATTCTCCAGTCATAACTTTCCCTAAATTCTTGATGTTGGCAATTAAGTCGAGCTCTCGTGTGTCACGTTGTGTTTTCGCGTTTTCTAACCTTCCACTACGTTGGTCAAATCAAAATTTTCCAGTGTTCAAACTATTTTCTATGTAATACATTTTGACGATTTAGATGGGCATTTGTTGTTGTTTTCTGACATTTTATAACATTAAACAGTTGCTGCCCTTTATATGAATAACTTTATTTATGAACAAGCTACAGAGCACATTTATTTCTGTGTACTGGATATGTGTCTATCCACATGGTAACTGGTTGATTGTAATGCATTGTGAGCTCACATATGCACATGCTGTATCTATGACTATTTTTTGCATTCTGCTGTCGATAAAGCTGGTGTAAATCCTCTGCTGTCTTCTCTGTGCCACAGGGACGGGTGCCTTTCCTCGTGCCAGATAAAGTGATCTGGCCTCAGCTGTGTGATGCCATCAACATGAAGTACAAGGCTGAGGTGCAGAGTAACCGAGGCCTGTCTGAGGAGAACCTGGTCTTCCTCGCTCAGAAGGCCTTCAGCATCTCCAGCAACAACCCTGACGACTACCGCAACCTGACTATGACATGGTCACAGTTTAACAGGGTCAGTGCCAGCCTCTTCCTCTCCCCTTATATAAAGCAGAATTATCGTCTGTCATCATCAGTTAAACTTTATGGATTACTTTCTGGGAGGGTTTTTTCCTCCTTGCATTGTTCAAACGCCTGAAGGCCATTTTCAGTACGCCGATTTCAGCCACATGCTTGTTCTCCATGGGGTGATTTGCTATTGGGTATTCACACAGAAATATGTCATGCTCCATTTGCTGTGCCCTTACAGCTCTGTTCTGTAGTCAGCTTGAGTGAGAACGGCCCATTGATGGCCAGGTCTTCATCTTAATGGGCCTGTTTGTCCACACAGTGAAAGGCTGGAGGCCTCATTCTCTGGCTCACAGCAGCTTGCAAAGGTAGAAAGCACACTTAGGTTCTCCACACACCATCAGTCTCATTAGATTACAGGAACATCAAGTTTCATCCGCTTCACAGACTGGTGTAGGAACTGCACACATACACACTCACAATACCCGCACATACAACATATACACAAGCAGCTGCACTCTTGGTAAATCATAAACAACTGGGATGAGGACATGCTGTTCTCTGTACTTATGGACTGGATGGACACTCGGGAACAGGAAAGCTTATAATATATATACATATCCTGGCTGTTTTTAAAAATACATTTCCTACAGGAAAGCTTGCCAGGGAGGAACTTCACTTTTTGGCAGTGGTTCGATGGAGTGATGGAACTCACAAAAAAGCATCTCAAACCACACTGGAATGACGGGTAGGAAAAATTGCAGTTTTATTTTTTGGTTTTAATGTTAGGCTGTAAAGCACAGCGGAACACAAACATAAAAGCACCAGCATGTTTTTCAGATTCACAGCAGGACTGCATGTCCTGTTAAAGTAAATGTCTCCACCCACATCAATCTTAACAACTCAGGCAATGTTTCACTGTCATGATTTTCCATGGCAAACTGGGGAGCAAGACCCACTTGCCCTTGTAACCTAAGATTGCAATAAATAAGAGAGGTGGCGAGGGAATGCACATGAACATTTTAATGTCTTTCTTTCTTCTTTACATCCCTCTCTTTTTTAGAGCCATTTTGGGCTTTGTGAACAAGCAGCAGGCTCAGGACATGCTGATGTCCAAACCCAACGGTACTTTCCTTCTGCGATTTAGTGATTCTGAGATTGGAGGAATTACAATTGCCTGGGTGGCAGAAAATCCTAACAAAGCAGGTAAGACATGTACATGTGTGTTATTGTCCCTCGTGGGAAGTGCTGGTTTAAGGGGCCCTATTATGCTAATGTTCAGGTTTCATTATTGTATGTTGTACCTCTACTGTGACACACTACCGTTTATTTCCATGTTTCAATGTTACAAAAAGGTCTTCTTTTTTTTCTCATACTAACTGAGCTGCAGCACCTCTGACTGAAACCCGAGCCCAGTCTGATCTTATTGGTTAGCTGGCTGGCCAGTGGATGTCCCACCACTTAGCCTTTCACGTACAAAGTGTTGAAGTGCTAGCCAATAGAAGCGCAAGTGTTGCGTAGTGATATCATTTAGTTACAGAAGTTAACGAAGGAGGCCAATTGAAGCATTCCAGTCAGGGGGGAGGGTGTGTGAGAGAAACTTTGGAATACACTACAGCAAAGAGAAAACCCTGAATAGCATACAGTAATAGGGCCCCTTTAAATGTTTTGATATTAAGTATAGGGGATTTAATCACAGCTATGGATGTACCGACTAACCATACACAACTTAATGACTTAATAGCTAATATCAAGAAAGGATGCAAAAGGGTCTTATACATCCCATATTTTCACATGGTAGGTAGAGCTGCAAAGATTAAATGATAAGTTGTCAACTATTAAATAAATTGCCGACCATTTAAATCTTATTGAATAATTGGTTTGACTAACTGTTAAAGAAAAAAGGATTCCAGCTATTTAAATGTGAATATTTTCTGGTTTCTTTACACTGCAATGAAAACCAACTGATGATGAGTTTTAGGCAAGAGAAACACTTGTGGACATTATCTTGGGCACTTCAGATACAGGTAATGTACCTGCTCGTGCAAAAGGCAAAGGACAGGCCTTAAATCTAAACAACATTCTGTAAAATTGGTCTCTTAGCTTCTTTCTCTACAACATCAAAACGCATGCTTGGAGACAGACTGCCTATGTCCCTTACATTGCTGAAACTTTGTTGTGGATGCTGTGTTTCTCCAGGTGAAAGAATGGTTTGGAACCTCATGCCGTACACAACCAAAGACTTCTCCATTCGCTCCCTGTCTGACCGCATCAGCGATCTCAATCACCTCCTGTTCCTCTACCCCGACAGACACAAGGATGAGGTTTTCTCCAAATATTACACCCCACCACTCTGTAAGCAACCTTATGTTTGTTCAGGCTGCTGTTACATTCAAAATGAAATACCACAGCCTCAGATGCTTTGTTGTGAGCGGATGTATTGATTGCAGTGTGACGTCGGCACTCAGCTGTCATTCTCTCTCTCCCTGTGTTTGTTTTAAAGCCAAAGCCGTGGATGGCTACGTGAAACCACAGATCAAGCAAGTGGTGCCCGAGTAAGTATTACGCTTCCTGTTTGTCCTCCTGTTCTTCCCTTCCTGCTCCTTTCTTTATTCTCTGACCACGACCCTGCAGTTTTAACTCTGAGGCAACATTTAGAGTTAATCACCAAATATTGGATCCTGAATTCAGATCAGCTATTAGTTAGCTGTTACAGTTGGAGGAGGCCAATTAAGGACGGCCAGGGTTCCTGAGCAAGCTTGTCTTCCACTCATCATTAGAGTTAGGCTTGTTAGTTAGAAAGCCCCACTCCCTGCCTGTCTCCATGCTTGGTGCACCCGCAGAACAGTGAATAGCCATAATGATGCAGCGAGGCCTGGAAAACACGCTGAGGGTAGTTGCTTAGGCAACTGCTGAACATAGACTCATAGGCTTTTATCTTGGTTTTGTGTGTGTGTGTGTGTGTGTGTGTGTTTGCATGTGTGTGTGTTTGTATACAGGTTTACGACAGCCAATCCAGACCCATCAAGTGGGAATCCAACCTATATGGATCACGGCGCCTCCCCAGCACCTGTCAATCACTCTCACACCTACGGCATATACCCCCCAATGTGAGTCAACAAGTCCTTTAAACATATGAGGAGCGGAATGAGTGAGGGTGTGTGTGACTGTGCATTTTATACGAGTAAAGAGTGTCTTGTTGCTCCAACTGGGATTTTTCTTAGTGATGTGCTGCCAGCTTGTCTGAGTGTGGTTTGGCTCCGCTCTGTGTCCTGTGGCAGGAGCGACTCTATATTGGATACGGACGGAGACTTCGACCTGGACGACACCATGGACGTGGCGAGGCACGTAGAGGAGCTCCTTCGGCGGCCTGTAGACAGCCAGTGGGGCGGCCAGCAGTCCTGACCCTTGACCTTTTAACCCTCAACATCATACAGACCCCGCCTCCCAACTTGCCCCTCACATTGACATTTCTCATGGTTTAAATTCCATTCATTTATCTTTTTTTCAGATAGCTGTTATGTGAAATGTTAATAATGTTTGTGATTTTGTCTCTCTTCTGTTCAGCATGAGAGCATGCATGTCAGTGACTTCTCTTAGTTTTTATTTGTGTCCTTTAAGTGTTTGTAAAACAGACTAGGTATTAAGCCTACAATGTTACAGTGTTATGATAAAGAAAAGAAAATGTTCATTCACATTGTGCATGCATTTCCAATTGATTTTGATCTGATTTTAAAAATACGCTACTGTATGAAGACAGCTTAACAGTTAAATGTCTTTATTTTTGTTATATTTTCTGCTTTGTAAATGGGTTATTAGTATTTTGATAGTGATATTGAACTTGCCCCTTTGACAAAAAAAAAAAAACTTAAATGAAGAGTTTAGCTTTTTGCTCTAAACAACGTAATCAAAGTCGTTGCTCTGCAGAGTCAGTTTTTTTCTCGAATGCATACTGTATACACTAACCTAGAGGCAGAGTGACTCTTTGCTTCCTGCAACTGACAGCACACACATCAACACACAGTACACACGTGCAAGCGTATGAAGTATTTATCTGATTTGTTCACCAGCTGAAGCCCAGACACGGGGGGGTTCACGCACCTCCCTCGATCTCACAAAGCTATTTATCTTCTGTTTGTTCACAGAAATGCAAATCCAAGCATTTACCCAGCGCTGCCTGCTTGTCCTCTCAGGTCCCTCTGTTTCCCTCATCAATGCTACCTCGCATTATCCTACTGACAGTCGTCGTATACGATTGCTTCTGTTGTTTTCTCTGCATCAGATTCACACCAGTAGGTACGGCCATTGGGTTTTATTCTTGTGATTTGCGTTTGTGAAGAAGATCTCCTTGCTGCCTGACGGGAAACTCTGTTGGCTTTTTTTATGCTTGAAACCCCCTCACCTATAATGAAGTCTGGCGGCATGAAGTGTCACATGTCGGGTCTGTGTTCCTGAATATTCTATATTTTTCTGCCTATCTGTCCCTATGCTACGCAGAACAGATGTGGGCGGATGTTGCACGGCACTCAGTTGATAGATAGGTGCAAGCTTTTAATGCTTTGCACAGACTCACCAGCACCTCATCCACGAAAAACAAACTATGTCTGCCGTTTGTTACTGCTCAAGTTGAATTTCACAGCAGGTTCCCTTTCTGCTACACATAAAATATAACATATAGCAAAGAATGAGACTATTACCCTTCCCCCTGCTGACATACACAATGTTGAATTGGAAATGTGTCCACAGCCTTACACCTCAGGAATGAATCGCTTTGCTTAGCTGATCTATAAGCCAAAAAGAAAAAGATCAATATATACAGAAACTATGAATTTATTTTGTCTATCATAATTCTATTTTATTATGGTTTATTTGGCACTCCCCCTATTGAATGTAACCCCTTTGCATGGCCCTGTTGAGGATATACGTACGTACAAATACCTCCTCAGTCTGAGCAGAAGTTTCCAGTCTCCTTTTACCAGAGGTTGAAAAAAAATAGGACACGGAGCAACTGGAAATCAGAGAAAAATGTATGATGTACTTTTGTGTTTGTCTGACAGACATTACAGTATTAAAAATATTTCCTGGTCTCTCTTTTTATTTCTTCCTCAAGGTTTTTTTGTATCTTACTTTCTTTTCTTGTATTTTAAATCTCAAGCTACATGGGCAGTCTTGTGATATATCATCACCATTATTCCCATCATTTCCAAAGCTTTGTTCCACTGTAGACTCTGTTTTGTTTCGATGATGTAGATGGCGCTGTGTGCTGTTTAATGTATGTGTACCATGTTCGTGGTTTGGGTTCTCACTTGGAGGTTTTTCCAAGATGAACAGCTCATGAGTTGAAAAGAGGAAAAATAAAGTTTTATAAACAATTTTAACTCAACCTGCAGAAGTACAAAATATTTTTATGTCACTACAAAATAAATGTTATTTTTTAAATGTGGTAAATCAACACAGTTAATTGAATCCCCGAGCAGAAGAGTGGCTCTCCAGATTCTCACGTGGATTCAGCAGGAGTATTGTGTGTAGCTGGATCGTATACAGTATGAGGGAATCCTTGAACTGTCAAAAGACATACTGTCCACTGCTTCGAGGTAAATAAACATGTGAAAAGGGGTTTATTTTTAAATGTAACAAACTGTTGCATTTACCAACACATTGAGTGAGGCTCTAAATCATGCTCTAAATGAGTCAACGCGTGGCCCAGGAGAAAACGTTTTTCGCGGAGCCTTTTCAGTCCTTTATTTTCCATAGAAACCCATGCATTTAAAAAAAAAAAAACTATACTTTAGTATACAATATTTATGTTACTGCAATAGCTTTAACTAACAAACCATTGGAGCTTTCATCCCTTCTGCAGAGTAGTATTTTATAGTGTGCTATGTAAAGATTTATCAATATCTTACAAGCAGTCAGTCACGTTTCCTAAAATTCCTCCAATAGTAAGTAGTTTCACAATAGATTGGTAGACAAGGTAAACAAACAAAATGGTAGTGTACACTTACGTCCAAGCATCAAAAAAGGATGTTAAATGTACACTGCATAACACTTTAACTCTTCTTCCGAGCCCATAGATTTGAAAGCCCTTCATTAAAGGATTGCAGTTGTAAACAGGATATATGTGCATATGGAACCCTCTGACATTTAAGACTTCACAATTGTTTCTTGTAGGGAGGTTTGTTTTGAATACAGTAGCACATGAATGCAACATTCCTGTCTGCAAAGCGTTTGAAAGCTAATAATCTTATCTCACCTATATAGTAACACTTAAAGGCAGTGCAAAATTCTCAAACAGTAGCATTGAGGATACAAGTTGATTTTCTTACCGCAATGAAACTGTATATAATGAAATTGTTGTGTCATGAGGTGCTAAAATGGTTACCAAATAAGGAATATTTGGTACATTTGGTTTAATTTAAAGGAGGTAATTCGAAATTTGATTTGTGGAAGCCTTAACGGTGCCTGGGCTAAAAATTAAAATGTAATGTTCATTTAAATGTGTAAACTGGACCTGTGAGAAATCCTGACATGAGAGAGGGTAAATATAGGAAGCCCACTTGCGTCTGATCACTTTATTCAAATGCAGACCAGTAAGCTGCTTGCCGACACATGTTCTGAAGAAGCTCACTTCTGCCACCCGCTGGATATTATCAGCATCACATGTTTTGTTTGGATTTTAAGTCAAATGTTAACCTGCCCGGTGTCATACCTGGGAAAAGCGATAAGGAAAAGAAAAGTAATAATTTTCAATATGATGTGACCACTTATCGCTTCAATTATTTGTATTATTAGGTTATACTTTTGCTTTTTAGAGACAAAAAACAAATTAGCCTCCTATGGTTGATTACTTACTGCATTCCTGCCTTTATTCATACATAATCTGCAGGCTACTATAGCATTAGCTGAACGTGTACAGGTCAGAGAGTGCAGAGGGCTCCTATAGGTCAGTCAGGTGGTTGCCTGGACACAAAACCTGCATCCATTACAAAGGCTGCTAACACATGAGGGAGAGCTGTGGGTAGCACCTGAACTGAGTCTCATAGAAGTACGTTAAAAATAATATGATATTATACTATAATAATATACTTAATAGAGTAGATTATCCAGTATCCCATTTGATCAAAATGACATTATTTCAAACTAAAATGTGCCTAATTTGTTTAATAATATACTGAATAGCCAAAGCAGATTGTAAAATGATAACAATGTAAGTATAATAATTTAGATTTAAGAAATGATGAAAAATAGTTTGTCAAAACAATTAAATGATACTATATGACAAGCATAGCCATGCTTAGTGTAACACCAAAGTATGTGGAGGATCATATGTATCATGTAATCATTCATCCACTGAGACTTCTATAGACGTAGCCGGCCCCGGGCGGGCCTACCTGAATGCGCGCCCATCTCACCGCATAAAAAGGAGGCCTGCCTCCTGACTGCCATCCTACACTTCTCTTCAGCAAGCAGCATAGGACAGACAGGGCCCCTGAGTAGAGGGCTCCGCCTGTGTTTATATAACAAGGATACGTAACCCCTCGTTATATCTCTCACAGGCTCGATGTATACACGCGCTGTCGTCCCACAACAACACTGTTCCATCTCACTGTCTCTGACCGGCTTTCTGGTTAGCAGCCGCTGCGCCTCACTCACCTCTCCCCGGTCGTAACTGTGGAGAAAGTTGGGGCTGCGGCTGACAGAGCACACTCTGGCACGCTTACCCCGCGGAGGTGTGCTCGGAAAACAGCGCTGAGGGCTCCCACCCTCCGCCCATAGGCGAACGGAGAGAGCCCTCAGCCCCGTATGGGCTCACTATGCACCACCTCTCCCGAGTCCCTAAGGAGCGCGGGGAGAGCACAAGTGCCCCATGTCCCACACTCAGACACGCTCACCTCGCGAAGAGCGTGTATGGACTATGACGTGGAGGGCTCCCCCCTCCTGCCCTAAAGCAGGGGGAAAGAGTCCTCCAGCCCCCTATAGTCCCAGTGCACGCCACGTCCCCCGGGACTGGGGCCCAGGAAAACGTAAGCGCATTACGCCCGGGAGGGGGTCAGATGCCCACTGACTCACAGCCCCCCTCCCTCCTCACCAGTCCTGCGTTGCCCCAGCAAGCAACGACGATGAAAAGGAGCCAAACATGTCAAAGAGATAAAACCAGTGGCGGCCGGCCCATAGGGGCGCTAGGGGCGCCGCCCCACCTCTTCCCACATACAAAACAA
>NW_011346897.1:0-1168 GCF_000735185.1 Notothenia coriiceps | reverse complement strand
CCCTCCATCGATCAGAGCAGTAAGCCAAAGAAAAGGAAAATTCCAATAATTCCTTCTCAAATGGATCTGCTGGGCCCATCCTTGGTTGGTTAAGGTTGAGTGAAGCAAGCAGGACCCAAATGCAGATAACACTGATAATACCTTTATTTCAAGGATAATAATATAATTTGGACAAACAGAACACTCCCCGGTGAACTAACACTGAACACAGGAAGAGACAAATACAGGGAGGGGTAATCACGAGACGAGAAACAGCCGGGCAGGGGAGGAGAAACACAAGGGCAACAGGTGAACACAATCAGACAATTAGACACACCAGGGAAACTAACGACAGGGAGGAAAAACACAGGGAGAGGTACCAGACAATACCATAGGAGGAAAACATGACAGGGAGAACCGAACAGCAAAATAAACCCAATACAAGACATACAAAACTAAAAACGTGACATAACACAAGAATTGTGACAGATATTCTGAGGAGTATAACGTTTCATAGAATTGTCTAAAGGTTACATGTATTTCTTCAGGATCCACAGTCACATCTCCCTTAGAACTTTCGATTGCATTGATAGCTCTTTCTGATTGTAGCTGTTTAATTCTCCAGGCCAGAAGTCTACCTGGTTTTTCTCCCTGATCATAACAATTATGTTTAAGCTTCAACAAGCTATTTGCAGCCCTCTCATCAGATATTTGATTGTATTCAGCCTTAAGAAGTACAGATGTAGCAATTAATTTCAGACAGTTTGAAACGCGAGGGCCGTGATTGGTATGTGATCTGCCCTCGCTCAAGGGAAAACCTCCAGCTTGACTTGAGACCGCCCCCGTGATAAATAAATGTAATTATAATGAAGCCAGCTGCAATGGATCATTGATCCACCAGGGGGTGCAGTGGGGTTCCACACTGGAGTTCATGTGAAATAAAGTCAGATACTGTACAGTACGCTGGATGTACAGCGGAACTTAATGTTGTTTAGTCTAAAAAAACGAACGGGAGGAAATGCAGCCCGGCTCTCGATTTTTAATCCTAATTTAATCATCATCTTCACCACGATCATTTATGTTTATGTTTGCCGAATTGACATGAAATCACTGACAAATATGAATATACTGTATTCAACTTCATTAAAACGTTATTAACGTGCCTAAACTCAGTAATTATACGATCATG
>NW_011346896.1:8128-9759 GCF_000735185.1 Notothenia coriiceps | reverse complement strand
AGCGGACGGCTAGCGAGGAGAAACAATCACTTCCTGTTCTGCTGATTCCTTTGATCCGTCCATGTGTGAGTTTCAAGTGTTCTTGATCTGCTACTATGACATTCATTTCACACACACATTCATCTTGCACTCAAAGTACCAGGTGGAAATGAAGTCAATCAACAAAGGCGCCACTACAAGGTCTTGGATTTCCAACTAACGACCGCTGGGTCCAGCCTCTTGTTTGATGCTGGAGTCGTGGTTTTTTCCCCGCCTGTGTCGAATTAAAGGTCAGCGTCTGGGTGGTGAGGCAACCCTTCCTTTATTCCAGCGCAGCCGAGGGAAAGGCCCAATAAATCTGGTGGGAGCGTTGTCACCGGGGAGCGGAAAGGTCAGTCCCCACGGGGAGAAGGAAGTGGAGACTCTCTCTCATTAAATCTTCCCGGCCACGTGTTTTATCTTGTTTTTTTCCCTCCTAAATGTCACTTTCATACTCGGGTCAGCTAGCTTGAGTCCACCTTTAATTAGAAGTCTGATTATTCTCTGTTTACCTTGTCAGAGCTTTTAATCCCTCTGCTTTTTCTTCTGCAATCCATCGAAATAGACTTTCTTTTCTTCCTCCCCCTCGACGTCTTTTTGATAGAGTTGCCTCCTCAGGTAGCCCTTTCACTTCAGACTGTGGCTGATCTGAGATGACACAGTTATCCACGTGACTCCTGAAGTCTCTGTAGTGTTGATTCTGGCAGTCCTCCCGCACATAAAAATAGAGCTATGATCTCGAAGGTGCAAATGAATGTTAAACCCTGATACACTGTCTGTGTCAAGCATCTCACACTAACATTCAGGCAGCTAGCTAACACTCCATCCAAGAGAAAGCAGGGAAGATTCACCGTCGAACTGGAGGTCATCTTCACTAAACAAAGTGCTGCCTGCACTCATTCTCTATTAAAGGAACTGAAATTGAGATATTTTCAAGTCCTGATGCTGTCCTGACTTGTGAAGACGGGTCAATTGTCAAGTGTGTTATAAATGACTCCTTTGATTTGGTCTCAAAGGCAATAAATCCATCTAAAAAGCTGTTTCTAACACCATGACCATTCACTGTTGTCGACAAGGTGGCAATAGTCCTGCTCCTAGAAAAGTGAACTGTTACCATTTTGGAGATTTTCCATTTTTAAAACCAGGAAAAACTGGTACACATGTGTGAAGAAGTAATGAGAAATATGTTTCTGCAACTTACGTAATGCTTCTCTAGAGGTGCACAGTTGTTCTGATGAGCTACAACCTGCTGTGTTTCCTTTTAGTCGGTCTAAAAGGCAAAACATCTATCTAAAAAACTGTTCTTAGAAAAGTGAACTGTAGTTATTTGTGAAATGTGTCATTTTGAAACCCTGGCAAACAGGTGAAATGTGTGAGGAAGTAATGATACAGATTTCCCTTTGACTTACAACCTGCTACATTTGAGTTGGTCGCAAAGGCAATAAATCAATCCTAAACATGTTTTACATAACACCATGACCATTCACAGTTGTACAGTAAACCAGACAAAGTAGCAACAGTCTTGTTCCTTTTTGTTACATTAACTGTCTGCTCCATATCTAGCACACAGAGATGAAAGTAGTATCAATCTTTTCTTCTAACTCAAGCCAATG
>NW_011346896.1:0-8025 GCF_000735185.1 Notothenia coriiceps | reverse complement strand
AGAAACAATCACTTCCTGTTCGGCTGATTCCTTTGATCCGTCCATGTGTGAATTTCCTATAACACCATGACCGTTCACACTTGTACAGTAAACTAGACAACGTAGCAACAGTCCAGTTCCTAGAAACTTAATGTGAAGAATTTTCCTGTAACATCCAATCCGCTATCACTCGTTTTTGTTGATCTCAAAGGCAAGAACTTTATATATAAACGAATAGTCCTGTACCTAGGAAACTTGGACCAACACAAACTGGTGAAATCTTAATGAGACGGATGTTCTTTTAACCTACAACCTGCTATGATTCCTTATGCATGATTCAAAAGCCAAGACATTACTCTTTAAATACTGTTACTAACATGACCCTTCACTTTTGTCTACAAGGTGGCAATTGTCCTGTTCCTAGAAAAGTGAACCATTCTGTAGATTTGCTATTTTGAAACCTGGCGAAATGTGTAGGAAAGTAATGAGACAGATTTCCCTGGGAACTACAACAGGCTATAATAGATTTTACTTGGTATCAAAGGCAAGACATTATTTAAAAAAGTCAGATAACACCACATGCCTTTACCTTTGTTAACTAGACAACATGGCAATAGCCCTGTCCCTAACACAAAGTTACCATTACCATTTTGGACATTTGCCATTGTGACCCCTAGACAACATGCAACAATTTTTGAAAAAAAAGATTTCCGTGTCTAAGCTTTTGGGTAGAGTTCGTATTTGAAGCAGGGTGCTGTCAGGAAACAGCATCCATGCTAAGCTAATTCTTTCTGTGCAAAATACATTCTCTGGTAAAAAAGAAAACATCTTCAGATCTGCACCTGCCATTACTGGAGCTGTCTCAATCTGTCACCGGGGATCTTTGAGAGTTGGTTTTCATTTACAATGTATTAGTGTGGATGTGAACAAAGCCACAGCGTGTCAGTTTGTGATGAAACACCTTTTGGGTTATACATGTAGAGCTTTAAAGCCACATCGAAGTTTCATTTTTAGCAGTTTAAAGCTGTGATCTCTTTTTTTATCCATATCACACATTAACTTGTCTCTGAAAACAAAATCTATCAATGTGATTCATTGAAACCATTAAAGTAACTGCTAGGGAACGAGAGAAGTATCTATTTCTCCCAAGAGGAAAATCTATGTTTGGGTTTCTGAAATGATACAGATTATATTAAACAGTGATTCAGCCAATAGTCCTCTTCCAATATTTGCATTGAAAGCAAACACACTAACTACGGGATTTTATGATGGAAGATCATCTGATTTTAGCATGATTTCAACATCTAAGCTACTAATAAATCCATTTGCTGATCGTGCAATCTGTTCAGGAAGCAGTCCTATAAAACTCCTTTATGAGGCCATATGTAACTATTTATTCAAATGTGTCTGGAAACCAAGAGTGTTTTCCCTGATAGGCGAAAGGCTTGGATCTGTCTCTTCGTCAATTCATTACACATGTACATTTATTCATACGTTAGAATCATTACAGTGTCTACGGTGTTTTTCTCAACTTTAAGTCCATTTGCAGTTTATTGATGCTTTGATCGTTCCTCTGCAAGCTCTTTGTTACACCAGTCAATCAAAATTATAACCGCAAGTTAGCGTACGTAAGTCACCAGAATTTTGTTTCCACACTTATTTTTCTCATACTGCCTGTACTGCAGCATCGCTTTTCACCCTCTGTTTGAAACCCAGAGCCCAGTCTGTTGTGATTGGTCAACCACCTTTAGATATCCCGCCTCATGTTAGCCTCTGCGGACCATTTACAAAAACACAATAATGTCACGTAAAAAAAGCTTTAAATCTCCAAATGGATGACAGGACTGATGTATGAGGGAATTGTGCAGTTCTATTTTAAAAAGGTCACAGTAACTGAAATTAGTTCTAGTGCCAGCATTAATGCACACATCTAAGGTTAAGTATTCTGGTCTGTGTGCTTTCGTTATGAGAAGAGAGATGTGAGCTTGTTTGGAAGCGGCAGAGATTTATATTATTTAGCGTTGCAGTGGAGGTTGACTTCCTCCTACACACAGGCTGCAACCCTTTGGAGACCCACACAGTTGAATCCAGCGAGGCTTCATTTACGTCAGATAATAAGTATAGTATGCATTATTAAGCGCAGCGGGAGCATGTTACAGGCGAAGGATGAACATAGTTGCATTGCAGTATCCGCCCTCGAATCAACAGAGATCACCCTCCTGCCCACTCTGCTCTGTGTGGTTGTGTTCCTGCTTTTCCGAGTGTGTTCAATTGAACATTAGATTTTGTAGTAGACCGCCCCCGCCATTTAAAAGAGAAAAAACCTCCCCATCCACAATGCACCACATGAGATCACTCTTCAGTGAGGTAAACGGGCCATTGAACGTGCTGCAGCCGCTGTGTTGCTACACTGGCTGAACCACACTGGATCATGCATATTGCTTCGTTGTGGGGGTAATGGATTTTTCCAATATTGAAGAAAGTGACTTTTTTTATGAAAAAAAAAACAAACCTGCAGTGAAAAACACATTAGTGGTGGCAGTGGCACCGGGCATAAAGCGAGGCTTATTTCCCAGATGGGGAAGTTTGGTGGAGCAAACAAGCAGTTCTAATTGAATCAGCGTTTTCATACATTTATACCGAGTTCAAATTTACATCCCATCGTCATGCTATGGCGCTTGAATGGCTAATCTCTCTGTAAACACAAACACACAGGCTGCCACCGTCTGAATGTAGTGTCATAGAGCAGAGACGCTCCGCTGCTCAGAGGTGGGAAGTAGTGGAGTAAAATACAGTACTTCATTACTGTACTTAAAGGTCTCCTATCAGGCAAAATTCGCTTTTTGATGTCTTTTACATAAACATGTGTCCCCTTTGTGTGAGGGAACTCACAAAGTGTCAGAAAATAAAACCCTCTCTCTTTCCTCCGTACCCAAATCTCTAAAGACGGGGGAACAACGGAGCTGATCCAGATTTGCTGCCGATATGACGCATATCGAAAATGTGGACCTACGGCAGAAACAATGCCCGACTGTTTTGGATGTAATATGGCCTTCGTTTACATTAGCAAGCATCGCTAACACTCAGAGCTAACCTGTACTGGAGAGAGCATGTGTAAAGAAGCAGGAAATAAAAAAAGAAACTCACCTCGTGGTATAACCGGCAAGAGAGAAAGCCTTTGAGCTCCATCCAACATAATATACATGTTTTTTTATATATTTTTATATATTTTTATATATCTGAGACCCCTAATATATGCCTATAAACAGCATAATAGGAGACCTTTAAGTTTATTTGTTTTGGTATCAGTACTTTACTCCACTACTTATTTTTTTACTTTTACTTCGTATATTGTTAACCCAAATACCTGTACTTTCTACTTCTTACATGTTGAACCCAAATACCTGTACTTTCTACTTCTTACATGTTGAACACAAATACCTGTACTTTCTACTTCTTACATGTTGAACTCAACTACCTGTACTTTCTACTTCTTACATTTTGAACCCAAATAACTGTACTTTCTACTTCTTACATGTTGAACTCAAATACCTGAACTTTCTACTTCTTACATTTTCCAAACAGGCTGGTTCCTTTAGTCTGAATGTGTGTTTGGTGGCGTGATCATTATTATTTAGAGTCATTGCGTGCCTATTGATTTGAACACGATCNCAAATACCTGTACTTTCTACTTCTTACATGTTGAACACTAATACCTGTACTTTCTACTTCTTACATGTTGAACACAAATACCTGTACTTTCTACTTCTTACATGTTGAACACAAATACCTGTACTTTCTACTTCTTACATTTTCCAAACAGGCTGGTTCCTTTAGTCTGAATGTGTGTTTGGTGGCGTGATCATTATTANTTAGAGTCATTGCGTGCCTATTGATTTGAACACGATCCGTGTATCCATCATTTCCTGGTCTTCTCTAAAGAAGAGGGACCAATGGAAACGTTGTCATGTTGCCGTTGTTCAGCATGGAAACATTCATTAGCTAACTATGACATTATTGTTCTATTAATATAAAGGGAGGTCAGGTACTCTTTAAAACAGCTGCTAGTTATGGGTACTTTTTACTGAAGTACATTTCAAAGCCTCTTTACTTTGACTTGAGTAAAGAAGTTTAGTCAGTACTTCTACTTTCACCAGAGCATTTTTACTCTTGACCACTGGGACCCTCGCTGGTGGTGAATGGGAAGCAGCAGTCCATGCTGCAGTGAGTGCATATATCTTTAGAATGAGCTCTGGAGCCAGAAGAGATTGTTCAGAGCTTAGATAGAGCGATGCTGAGGGAGAGCGTCTCTGAGTACAACATGCTGCCATATGGCTCCTTCTGTCGAACAGGAAGACTTCAGAGACCTGCCAAAGGATGATTCATTGCACAGACTTTCTTCCTGTGTCCTGCTAGTTTAGACATTGTCACCATTTACTCTTAGACCATGAATAGGCAGTTAACATTGTCACCGTTAAGGCATTCATGTTGGGAAAAACGTTTTTGAAGCGTTTATAGTTTGGCCTTTTGGACGTTGCCATTTTGTTTTGAATATGCACACAATTAACTTTGAAGAACTGAAGCCAACCAGGGCTGCAATCACATTTTCATTAAATAATTGTGATATGGGCTAGTGCAATACTTAAATAGCAGGAAGCACAATATTTTTTAAAGGCTCCATATGTGTTAAAATATAATTGTTTGATTAACTTTTGTGGAGCTGCAGTGTTATCCTGGCCAGCTGCAAATTGTGTTCTACAACAAGCTAATTAGTTTGACAGCACCATGATCATTTTCATAGATTTTTAAATGATACTGAGAATCATAATGCCGAAATTATCCATCCCTTCAGTTTCGTCCATATCATGATTGCAATATCTGCCACATTTCGTTTTTGTTTCAAAATCATGCATCCTTTGTTCCAACCTGACAATCACAAGTTAACAACGCCATAAAGCATACGCTGATTTATCGTATGTTACGCCATGAATGTACAAGATGAACCTTATAATTCAGTAAAGAAATTCAGCCATCACATTCATTGACAAGATGGGAACTGAGGTAAATAATCAAGTGGGAAGAGGGCTCATTGTCACATAGGTTGCGTTCCGATAATCCAAAAAACAGCCCCTAAATTCTAAACCTATCTCCTATTCCTTGACCTCTGAGTGAAACGTCACGGGGTTAAGGGATAGTGGATAGGAGAATTCAAAAGGACTTAGGAGAAGAGACTGCACTTTCACTATCCGACGTGTTTATGATGCGCCAGCGGACGTCATTGTGTGCGTCTGCTGCTGCTGTGGGGAAACTATGGAAACTACAGTTTTCTTATAGCGGACTACAACATGGATGTATAATAAGAAGGAGGGACTACTGTAAACTCATCTAGAGACTCTGCACCGTGCTCTGATGCTGTTGCTTTATGCTTTATGAACGTGGACAACAGAGAAACATATTCTTCATGACCAAAGTTGTAATTGAAATAAAAAATGAAAGTGAAACTTATGCTCGTCACCCTCTCCCTCCGGTCCACATTAATACAAATGATCCCAAAACGTATGATTGTATGAACTATGATCTTAAAAATCAATACAAACGTATTTATTATAAAAGTTAGTCTTTAACATCTATCACTGTGTATATCACCATTCAAACATCTTTTAAAAGTTGAACAAACCCCACACAGCTCAGTGAAATGTTGACTTTATTTGATCATTTCAGTAAAAACTAACGTTCATATTTCTCTTTTTGATTATAATACTGATGAACGTTCAAAACAAAGCACTTTGGCAACTTACCACATACGTTTTAAAATGCTTAATAAGCACCGTAACTTTCATGATATAATTTCTCCGTAATAATCGTTTGTTTCCGTGAACGGCCGACTGTTGTGTGACGCAAATGCTGCGGCTGCAAGGCATTGTGGGGCAGCATTTTCTCCTCTCCTTTCGGTAAGGGAGGTCCAGTGGTTCCTAAGCTAAAGGAAGTTATAAAGGAAGTTTGAAACCTCCTTTCCTTTCATTTGGAGAATTGGAACGGCACTTATCATGGCTGCCACTGACGTACTTCCGGGTCATTTCACTTGGTTAGGAAGGTTCCTCAGCTAAATGGACTATTGGAACGCAACCATAGACTTCTATACAACTAGAATGCTTTTTGCAACCAGTGGAGTCGCCCCCTGCTGGCCACCAACAAATATGCAAATTTGAGGTACTTTGCATTAGTTTCACACAGAGGCTTTCTGAGTTCAGTGTTCCTGTTGCAGTGTTTTGGGGTTGTGTTTCCCTGCAGGACTTATCAGGATTTAGCAAGCACATTTTCTTTTTGCCAACTTAAGATAAAGGAAATTGACTGATAACAGATTTTTATTCTTACATACACAACAATAAATCAAATGCTCTCCCAGCTCACACAATCTGATCGTACGCCGGCTGCTCCCCAAGTTAATGAATGGGTGTTAAATAAAGACATTTATTTATCTCAGAAGTTGTTTAACCGAGCATTAGATAAATATGTTTTCCTCGCGACACAAGGGAAAGTATGCCGAACGGAGAACTCCAACAATAAGAACATTTCACTCTGTTTATGAAGAGGTAACTTTTTACCAAAGGGTGTTAGTGTAAACGTTTGTGGTGTGTTCTATAGAGCAGTGCATATAAATGGTGTATTTCTGTAACACAGTGACACCATGTGACACTTGTGCTTCTATTAGCTAGCGCTCCAACACATTGTACGTGATAGGCTAAGGGGTGGGACATCTCTAAGCGGTTGACCAATCACAACACATCCGGCCAGCTAACCAATCAGAGCAGACTGGGCTCTGGTTTCAGACAGAGGGTGAAAAGAGGTGCTGCAGCACAGGCAGTATGAGAAAAATAAAGAGCTTTTTGAACATTAGAGCATGGAGACATGTAGAGACAGCAGGAGAGGACTCTTTAAAGTAGAGACACTACATACTGATATACACCTGAACATCAGCAGGAGAGGACTCTTTAAAGTAGAGACACTACATACTGATATACACCTGAACATCAGCAGGAGAGGACTCTTTAAAGTAGAGACACTACATACTGATATACACCTGAACATCAGCAGGAGAGGACTCTTTAAAGTAGAGACACTACATACTGATATACACCTGAACATCAGCAGGAGAGGACTCTTTAAAGTAGAGACACTACATACTGATATACACCTGAACATCAGCAGGAGAGGACTCTTTAAAGTAGAGTCACTACATACTGATATACACCTGAACATCAGCAGGAGAGGACTCTTTAAAGTAGAGACACTACATACTGATATACACCTGAACATCAGCAGGAGAGGACTCTTTAAAGTAGAGACACTACATACTGATATACACCTGAACATCAGTATGGACTTGGAGATGAGCATGATAGTCGAGTGATTTCCCGTAATCATTTCACCCTTTCCCTTATTGTCTCTTCCAAAAAGGTTTTGCTAACCTAACCAATGATGACTACTCCCCAATCACAAATAATGTGCCAATTTAGAAATCATAGCAAAGCCCTAGACAGCCTTACCAATTTGCCATCAGAACAAGCACATCATCCTAGTTTCACAAGATTAAAAGTTATTCATATCATTATCTCGAAATAAAAAATGTTGTTTTCCTGAGATATCGGCCTCCATTTCCTTTATGGAGCATTGTCATCTAAAGTTAATTATGTCACTATCTAAAAATGTTGCTTATCCTGAGAATAGTATTAAGTTTCTCTTGAAAATGAGTTTTGTTTACCTCCTTGTGGTCCTAAATCACTTATCCATTAGATGCATAAGTGTGTCTCTTTTGACCCGGTGAGGTGGTTTTCTTGAAGCATCTTTGTAATTACATTTTTCTATCATTTCATATTCCAGCTATTCCTCAAAAAACATGTTTTTTACTGGTTTTTTTAATGTATTTTTGTACCTCCTTGTGGTTCTAAATCACTTAAGGCAACCTAAGATTAAGATATTTACTAGATGGAGGTGTGTGTGTGTGTGTGTGTGTGTGTGTGTGTGTGTGTGTGTACGTAGTAGGTA
>NW_011346895.1:0-3203 GCF_000735185.1 Notothenia coriiceps | reverse complement strand
CCACGTCCCTCTGTGTGTGTGTGTGTGTGTGTGTGTGTGTGTGTGTGTGTGTGTGTGTGTGTGTGTTGCCCTCATTTGTCAACTTCAAAGTAGTTTGGTTTGTTGTTGCAGTCTTTTTAGTTGTGTTGGCCTCTATTTGCAGCAGTTACTTTTAAATCAAAACGTAACAACATCATTTGTAGATAATTCCAATCTTTAATTTCTTTTTGTGTTCATTTCGTGTCTCACTGTAATCCTTTTGTATTTCTCTTGTGGTTATCTGTCTGTATTTTCCTAGTGTCTTTTTTCCCTGACATTTTGCAGAGGAAGGCTCTGACACTTTGGGCCTCTAACCTGCAGACCCCGTCACTAATCCATCTCTGCCTAAAATGCACACACACATTTTTATCTTTCCACACACACACACACACACACACACACACACACACACACACACACACACACACACACACACACACACAAGACACATATCCTCTGCATGTGACATCCATCTCGCGGCTCCACATCCTCCCTGAACTGGAGAGGAAGCTTCCTGTGCTTCAGCCTCACTGCCTCCAGGCTCCACAGCAGGTAACACCCGACTGCAGAGCTTCAAATCTGCAACCATAACACACCTCTGATTCAAAAACCTGCAAGAACAACAAGCCTCTGAGCATTCACATCTGCAATCACTGCTTTTTGCTTTTTTAAATCTGCGTATCAGGAGGAAACATTTGCCTTTAAGGTAAGAGCTAACACTTGAACAATGTCTTATTTTTCCTTCTTATACATGAAGGAGAGAGATTTAAGATACTGTGCAAAGATACAAACATATTTATAATTTAAATTAACTATAACTTCTTTACTACTTAATACTGTAACAACACTGTTTTAAAGGAACATTTGAGTATACTTGTACTTTGATATTACTGGCTGTTACTTCACGACTCTAAAATGTTGACTTACTTTTAAAAAGCTTATTTATTTCATTAAGATGTGCCTACCTCTTTATTTAATATGTTTTTCATTTAATTTAAAGTGTTTTGATCTGCTTTGTCCCTTTCAGGCGTTTCTCAGGACAGTCTTCTTCTCCAAACGTAAGGATTTTGCAGCCGAGGGGGAAAGGTGTGATATATATTTTGATGTGAAAGAAACTTCGGATTTCACTTTTTTTGAAGAATAAGGAGAAACGGGAACAATGATGGAGTTGAGGATCATGCTGATCCCTACGGGGGAAATCATCCTTTCTCCGGGGAAGAACGGAGATAACTACTGCCACGGCTGCAAGGTCAGACACACTCAGGACACACACTTTAATCACCTTTGTGTTAAGGGGTTTCATGCAGCGTGTTAAGGGAAATGAGTGCTGACACAGCTTTTGTTATTGTGGGAATCTCTCTGATGAGGGTTAGAGACATTCAGATAATCTGAAGCATGATACTGTTACGCCCAGGTCTAGGGGAACCTAGGCGCAGCACAAAATGGCACTCTCCTCACTCTTCCCACTGCAAGAAATGGACAATGAGACAGAAAAATGCCTTTGGTTATTTTAATTACCTGTTTGTTTTTAAAGGAGGCGAGACAACCCACATAAACAAATAACCCTGGGCATACATACATCTTGCCTATTAACACAAATAAGTTAAATGAAATACAGGCTTCTACCTAACCTAACGAAAGAAAAGGACTTCGCACTCCTGGGCAAGCAAAGCGTGTCTTTCAAGACAGGTTGAATTAGCTTATCTTTACAAAGATACCAAAAGGTACAGAAGGACCGGTAATCGTTAGATTTAACCACACAGAACAATAGATCAGGTTTTCTACCACAGACACAGAGTTGGGAGGAGGAGAGGTCGAAGAGAGAGAGGGCCGAGGAACTGCGTGGCTGCAGCTTAAATGCTCCTGTCTCTTCAGGTGGACCAATCAGCTAACGGGCACCACCTGCTCACTCAGACACACACACACACACACACACACACACACACACACACACACACACACACACACACACACACACACACACACACACACACACACACACACACACACAGTTCTGACAGTTGTTATATTTTTGAATGACTTAAATTAAATTATATAATTGTATATATTAAAAATAACTAGAATACAATATTTATTTAAAAAAAGTAATGTGCAAGAAAAAGATACAATTAATTGAATAGGATACAAATATTTATTTAAACACAATATATTTAAATAAAATGTCAAAAAAGATAAATAAAACAATAAGAAATGTAATTAAAATGTCACTTCAAAAGATAGAATAGAAATATTTATATAAATGTATGTTAAAGCAAAATGATTAAATAAAATCACATAAAAAATATATATTTCTAAAAACAAAGAAATTAAACTAAAATGTCCAATAAAAGATAACATTTAAAAATGTAAATGTTTATATTAACATGACATGTTAAAGCAAAATGTCAGCAAAGAGATTAAATAAAAACAACACGGAAATATTAAATAAATATAAGAAATTAAAGTAAAGTGTCACAAGAAAAATGTGTAGTAAAAAATAAAATAAAGATAATTATACGAACACATGAAGTTCTAGTAAAATGTTTTTAAAAATGCAAGAATTTTGAATAAAACGGTTTATATAAACATTATAAGTTATTATTAGATATCAATAAAGATTCATATAAGTATACATGTTCAACTTGGCTCTGAGAAGCATACACAATACACAAGTAGAGACACTACATACTGATATACACCTGAACATCAGCAGGAGAGGACTCTTTAAAGTAGAGACACTACATACTGATATACACCTGAACATCAGCAGGAGAGGACTCTTTAAAGTAGAGACACTACATACTGATATACACCTGAACATCAGCAGGAGAGGACTCTTTAAAGTAGAGGCACTACATACTGATATACACCTGAACATCAGCAGGAGAGGACTCTTTAAAGTAGAGACACTACATACTGATATACACCTGAACATCAGCAGGAGAGGACTCTTTAAAGTAGAGACACTACATACTGATATACACCTGAACATCAGCAGGAGAGGACTCTTTAATGTAGAGACACTACATACTGAACAACCTGAACATCAGCAGGAGAGGACTCTTTAAAGTAGAGACACTACATACTTATACACCTGAACATCAGCAGGAGAGGACTCTTTAAAGTAGAGACACTACATACTGATATACACCTGAACATCAGCAGGAGAGGACTCTTTAAAGTAG
>NW_011346894.1:0-3011 GCF_000735185.1 Notothenia coriiceps | reverse complement strand
AAAATACACATGGAGAGTATACAAAAAACAAAACAGTGGAAAATTAGCTGCGGTCCTGTGTCCTGGATTCTGCATCCTGAGTCCTGGATCCTGAGTCCTGGATCCTCTATCCTGAGTCCTGGATCTGAGTCCTGGACTTCGAGTCGTGGCTGAACCTGTCTCTGCGGTCCTGCCTGACTCTCACCATACTACTTCCCTGATGGCTCCCACAGGATTGTTGACATCCTCGTGCATTATTCTTCTTATTATAGACACATGCATTTCCAAACATTTGGTCTTTCCAAACATTTGGACTACCTATGCTGTAAATTGTATTATCTCTTCGATTTACACACGGCATCTATTGCACGTCTGTTCGTCCTGGGAGAGGGATCCCTCCTCTGTTGCTCTCCCTGAGGTTTCTCCCATGTTCCCCTTTAAACTGAACGTTTTTCCTTGTACGATGTGAGGGTCTAAGGACAGAGGGTGTCGTATTGTCATACTGATATTCTGAACAAACTGTGTAGTCCACTGAGACAAATGTAACATTTGTGATATTTATATAAATAAACATTGATTGATTGATTGATTGATTGATTGATTGATTGGCCATATTGAGAGGGAAAGAGGAAAAGTGGAAAAGGCTGTGGATTGTATTGAAACCTTTAGACTTCTGTAAACAACAGCCTGTTAACAATGCCTGCTGTTTTAGGCTGAGCTGACGTTGCCAAACTTAGAGATTGTTTGTTGCTGACCCCATCTGAATGACAGTGAGCCGGGGGGGGAGGGGGGGAAACAAAAGTGTCCGAGTCACAGTGGCTGCTAACCCAGGCTGCTTGTTTCCATCAGAGTGTGTGTGTGTGTGTGTGTGTGTGTGTGTGTGTGTGTGTGTGTGTGTGTGCGTGCGTGCGTGCGTGCGTGCGTGCGTGCGTGCGTGTGTGCTTATTATTATATTATAAAAACACATTGCTAAATAACTTGTAAAGAATAGTGCAGTAATGACGTATTCTTTTCAGTCATTTGATTTTTCAATTTGATTTTAGAATATTGCAAAAAATCTAATCTTTGGCAAGCAAACATTGATCAGAATCAGAATTCCTTTATTTTTGTCGCAGCTGGGACATTTACAGCTTTACAGCAAAAATGACATAGCAGATAAAAGCAAAGCAAAAATGAAGTAGCTAACATTTTAAATATAGAGAACACATAATAAAGACAAAGAAGGACTCATACATGGCTAAAAAAACGAGTAGCAGCATTTAAATAGCTGAAGTGAACATATTTAGGTTTGAGATATTGTAAGAATTATGTTTTGCACGTAAAGATGATTGTGGTTATTGCACAGTTGAATTGCCATAAAAAAGTGTATATATTGCACATTCTAATTCCTAAATGCCTAAATGCAATCTCCAGAAGTAAAGAGCTAACGTTACACTTTAAGAACTGCAGATCCATCACATGACTGCACTGCTAAGCTAAAGGCGGCTAATGTTTGTCATGATGACATTTAGTAATCTCATGGGGTGTTCGACTATGATTTTTAGAAGTGTAAAAACAATAAGTAAAAAGCTAACATTAGGCTATAAACAATCGAGACCATGGTCGCATGGCTGCTCATCACCACTGCTAAGCTAAAAGCTAAAGGACACATAGAAGCTCCAGCAGTCACCAGTGGGGTTTTACTAGCGTATTATAGTTTGAAAAACTAAAATAATTCTTATAAGCTTGAGAAAACAAGTAAAAAAAATATTGATTTCAAGGAAAGGGAGCTGTAATACAATACAAAAAACGCAATCAGTTAATATTTACATATCAATAGAAATATAAACATTTGTAGATGATCTACATATATCTATGTAAAATCTACAATATGAAATATATAGAAAAAGTTAGTCGTGAGTTGATATATTGCAGTCCATTTGAACATAAAATATATAAACATATATTTACTGCGTTCTTTTTATTTGCTATCATTACCTTTCAAATAGAGACTATTAATACAACTTTAAATCAACAAATGTGAACTCATCAAATGTAAAACATTATGTATTTTGTCAAGAAATTAGACATAGTTGTATTAGTTGAAAGCAATAATATTAAGTTTTAATACAAAATATTAGGTTCAACTTAATATGATTGCTTTCAACGATCATTATTGCTAACCTAATACAATTATGTGTAATTTGTGGGCAAAAAACATTCAATTACAGTTTTTCTCAATTGCTAAACCCACTATTTAGAATCAAAATTCATTTCTTCAAAACAAGAACAGAGCCATCCAAACAGAAACACACTTGCCATAACTCTGAATATCTTTTGCAAAATGCACTTACATGACCAAAACTGAAAATACTGGTCACAAAAAAGAATAAGTCGATCGAAACAGAACAAATTGTCCTCTAATGAGACAAATGTGTTTTCATAACTGAAACTCCGGTCACCATTATAACACATTCTACCATAACAATATACATTTCTTGCAAAGTGCTCTAAGGCACTCAAAACTAAAAATACCCCTTCCAAAACCAGATACCTTCTCCAAAAACAAACATTTGTCAGCTCATGAGAAGACTATTTGAACAGTCATTACTAAGTGGCACACTAAATACTGACTACAATCATCAATACACAAACCTCAAGCTATCGATATTGGAAACTGAACGGAAAACTGACAAGTTGGGAGAAACAAACTTACATATAGGAAAAACAGTATGTTACTGTAACTATGTCATTGTTTTTATTGTCTCATTTTCAGAAGAGCACCGTAACAGAAACAAAAGATGAATAGCAATACACTGGGAACAAAATAACATGGGTAAATGATGTAAATCAGCAGTAAAGCAGAGAATGAGATATATATAGCTTTACTGATCTGCTCTTTGGCGTCTGTCTGGCCACATAGCCTCATCTAAGTCAAAGCGTGTGTCTTCCCTTGCAAGGCAGCGTGGGAAATATCTCCTTGCGTGTCGACACCACCCTTGACAGGATTCCGCAGAGATATCCCGACAGCCAGCATTCATTGCGTCCAAAAG
>NW_011346893.1:0-2999 GCF_000735185.1 Notothenia coriiceps | reverse complement strand
TGACGCACCGGGGACACATATTTATGTATAAAATAAATCACAAAGTGCATTTTGCATGATAGGTCCCCTTTGAAGAGGTCCTATTGTTCCTGTAGTTTGTTATATAGGTTTTTGTGCATGTAAATGGCCTGCGAAGACTAAAAGCTCTCCCAGACACTATGTGGATTAGTTGTTGATAGTCGCTTTTCATTACTGATTTGCATATACTGCAGCATATATATTAAATCCTTTCAAAGATCCATTTTCATTTTGCAGAGATTCAAGATGAGGTAACCACATAATGCAGATCCAAGAGAGGAGAGAGAGCTAACTGCTGTAATGCAAAGTGAATTAAGGAAACAGTAACGGATCACAGATGGAACTTAATTTGCAGACTCATCGGGCAACATTTAGATTGGAACTGAAGGTCACACTGAAAGAAAACAAAATAAAGCATATTAAATAGAAAATAACAATACAATTTAGTGAAAAGTGCATGCAAAAAGACAGGGACGTTTAGACAGTGAGAGGGAGATAAAAGGACAACGAGAGACACTGAAGGAGGCACAGCAGGATCCAATCTCATCTCCAACTGTGACCATGTGACGGTGAGAAAATAAAAAGGCGAAGATATCACTGGATTTTTCCATGGCACCCAAAGTGGCAGCAGATGATGACACACTAAATACATGCTGTACCACACACACACACACACACACACACACACACACACACACACACACACACACACACACACACACACACACACACACACACACACACACACACACACACACACTCACTCACCAGGCCTGAGGTTTCCTCTTGAGCAGACCATGTCTCCTCCACTGAGAGTGGGGGCTGAGATGGTAGGTCAGCTGACGACAAACCTTCTCCATCGCCCCGAGAGAGTCGCCCTCCTTTGGAAATGCAGAGACACAGAGTATCAGCACAGTTACCATCAATCAATCAATCAATCAATCAGAATAACGCCAGAGTAGAGTGTAACACACACAATCGGCTTGTGGGATGTGTTCTGAAAAGCTATTGGTCTAAATGCAGGCTAATCACAGAGCACAGTCTAAATGACACACATATTATTATAATATGTGAGCTTGGGAGTGGTATTTTCTGTTTACCCCACATGCACTCCCACACAGAAATATCATAACAAGGTGAATAATACCAATTGTATTTTTCTGTTTTGTGCAGGAATAAAAGCTAGAACGTAGGATTGGAACGGAATTATTCTTGCGCATCAAAATGTATATACCGTGTTTAATCCCTGGTACACTTCAAAAATCAAAGTGCTGTTAATATGTGAAGATTATCCTGCTGAACAAAAATATGTTAAGTATCACAGAGCTTATTTTCTGCAATAAACCAAACTTTTGTCGAGGCAGCCCTTGCAATGCTAACTTCCTGGTCGGCCAACACAAATACATCAACACTGCACCACTCTATTCTGACAGCTAATGAGTCATCTGTCAATAGTTCAGAACATAGGAAATGAAAAAGAATCAAATACCTTTTGCATACGCGATTTTTGAACAGGGTTTTACGCGTATTTTGAACAAGGTTTTGACGCTGTCAGTGAAACAGTAAACAGAGAAAGTGGGAAAGGGAGGGTAATTTTCAGGTTGGACAGGAGACCATGACAGAATTAGAAGGAGCAGTGAGGTGTTACAGCAGCAACAGGAGAAAAGCCACAAGGATGTGATTAAAGGATGTGAGGACCAATGGAGCAAAGAATTAGCAAACACACATTCTGTCAACAGGTGTTTTTTTATTTGACAGGACACACACACACACACACACACACACACACACACACACACACACACACACACACACACACACACACACACACACACACACACACACTGTGATGCTGGGGAATTCAACGCTACATGCTGCGCTGATTGAATGCATCCTTAATCACTCCCTATTTGCTGCCTAGTATGCTACATGTTATTGACTTTGTGTTATTGTCTGTTGTACACGACTTTCCCGCAATTAAATTAGCACCCCTTAGCTTGATCCTCAGCTGACTGACATGTAAGTGTTGTAATGTAAGATAATAATTAATTTTAAGCATCCCACATCCAAATATACAACTAAATGTGTGGATGGGAAAGTATTTTTTTAAATATAGTTTTAAATAATTTTAAAGGGGCCCTATTGTGCTTTTTGGGATTTTCCCTTTCCCGTAGTCAGTGGGTTATATGTGTGTGGGCATGAAAAAGGTCTAAAAAGGCTAAACTCCAAACGTTTTCACTCCCACACTCTCCCCCCCTGACTGAACCGCCTCCATTGGACTCCTTTTTTTACTTCTGTAACATAGCAACATCAATGTGTTACACTCGAGCTCCTATTGGCTAGCGCTCAAACACATTGTACGAGATGGACTAAGGGGCGGGACATCTCTAAGTGGTGGACCATGGAGCCGGCCAGCTAACCAATCAGAGCAGACTGGGCTCTGGTTTCAGACAGAGGGTGAAAAGAGGTGCTGCAGCACAGGCAGTATGAGAAAAATAAAGAGGTTTTAGAACATTAAAGCATGGAAACATGTCACAGTAGAGGCACACAATACAAATATGAACCTGAGCATAATAGGCCCATTTTGAGTCATTTTAACGTTCACAAGATACAAGGTACTGACGCACTGTTTCATCTTAACCCGTCTGCCTCCATGTCACAAGAACCCTCGACAGTACCATAACAGAGAGTGTGTGTTTGTATATGTGTGTGTGTGCGCGTGCGTGCGTGTGTGTGCGCGTGCGTGCATGTGTGGCTATATTGAAATGGATTTATTCAGGTGGTGAGTCAGGTTTCCAGGTCCCAGTCTGAAACAGATGGTGAACGGAAGACGTGACATCAACAAAGTCATTCAGCTCCCTAAACTGTGAGGCATCACATTGTTGTTCACCTCAGAGTGTGTGTGTGTGTGTGTGTGTGTGTGTGTGTGTGTGTGTGTGTGTGTGTGTGTGTGTGTGTGTGTGTGTGTGTGTGTGTGTGTG
>NW_011346892.1:0-2546 GCF_000735185.1 Notothenia coriiceps | reverse complement strand
CTCAGTGAAGAGTCCATGTCAGGTCCTCAGTGAAGAGCCCATGTCAGGTCCGGCCTCAGTGAAACCCTGTCGGCCGGCCATGTCAGGTCCTCAGTGAAGAGTCCATGTCAGGTCGTCAGTGCAGAGCCCATGTCAGGTCCTCAGTGAAGAGTCCTGTCAGGTCCTCAGTGCAGAGCCCATGTCAGGTCCTCAGTGAAGAGTCCATGTCAGGTCCTCAGTGAAGAGCCCATGTCAGGTCCTCAGTGAAGAGTCCATGTCAGGTCCTCAGTGAAGAGCCCATGTCAGGTCCTCAGTGAAGAGCCCATGTCAGGTCGTCAGTGCAGAGCCCATGTCAGGTATCAGTGAAGAGCCCATGTCAGGTCCTCAGTGCAGAGCCCATGTCAGGTATCAGTGAAGAGCCCATGTCAGGTCCTCAGTGCAGAGCCCATGTCAGGTATCAGTGATGTGGACACCGAGGAACCTGGAGCTGCTGATTCTCTCCACCGTAGTCCCCTTGATGGCGATGGGGGCGTGTCCCTCTCCCTGCTGCTTCCTGTAATCCACAATCAGCTCCTTTGTTTTGCTGACGTTGAGATGGAGGTTGTTATCCTGACATGTTAATGTATAATGACTTATAAGGTCAGGTAGGGGCTGTACAAGTAAAAAAAACTAATAGTGATTATTAGGAACTGATATTGCAATTCTGATATGATGCATGATCATGGTTCAAAAGTACATTACAAATTATGATATTGTGATTTTTTAAGAAGACCTTTACAAAGAAAAGACTGTTTGGATATTGTCAGTTTTACGCTTTTATAACATTATAATTGAATTGTGCAGACCTAGTCATGCAGGTAACTTAATAGTTCATCTGTGTCTGGTCCCTTACTGACATGTCTTTGAAAGGAACATAGAATATTCTTATTTCTTGAGTATACCTTGTAATATGTTTTATAGTGCATTAAAATCACATTATTGAGATTAAAAGTGACTTTGAATTGAACATGGATCCTCTTCACCATTTTCAAAATAATCTTTATTACTACAAATGAAGGTATGGATAAGTGCTTTAGAAAAAAATGTATAGATTAAAAAGACATGGAAAAAACATTTGAAAAAAACACTTAAATACATTTATTATAAGAAGATATAAATCTGATTTAATAAAAGCCATCGGCAAAGATAAATGATTTCTGCAGTATGATAACTAAACGCAGCTTCTTCCCCCTGTTTAATATATTTGTATCATTAATGCTATTATTTGTGATCCAGTTCAGGAGGAGAACCCGGAGTTCTGGAGGTCTCAGGCTCGGGTCACTTTACAGTCGGTTCTGGACAGGAAGCTGAACACCAACGTGGCCAAAAACATCCTGTTCTTCCTCGGAGACGGTACGTTACACAACACACATAGAACTGTGTTATTCTATTGTGTTTATTTAGTTCCCAGCACTTTGGTCAACTGAGGTTATTTTAAATGTGCTATATGTAGGGGAAATATTTTCAAAAGCCCATAACTTTGACCCAGTGTATCAGTTCATGCTGTCCTGACTGACCACACGCCAGAGTCCTGCATCGGGTCGGGTATCCGCGGGTACCCGACGGGTGACCCGCAAAAAAGGTGATTTGCGGGTGGTATTTTTTCAAACGCTTTTTTCCGGGTTCGGTTCTGGGTAAAACAAAGATTATGCGGGTCGCGGGTGTTGCATAATAAATATATTTAAATAATAATAATTTAGTTTAATGTTTAAATCCTCAGACCTCTCCCCCGCGGGACCGAGCATAATCATAACCTCTGCAGCGCATCTATCTGCTGCTGAGCGCGCCACATTCTGAATGGCTGAGGTGAAGCTCTCTGCGGAGAATACAGCATTTTCAATAACTCTTCCTCAAGAGCGAAATCCAACGTCTGGGAGGCTTTTGGTGTCATCCTAGATGGAGAGAATAACCAACATCCCAGGCTTTTTGAGACAAATATGCAACTGCGTGTGTTAATAAATGCACGTTTTCACTGCTTATATATATGCGGGTTCGGGTCGGGTTGCGGATCTGGTGCCGGCGGGTCGGGTCGGGTTGCGGAACTAATTGGCAATATGTGCGGGTAGCGGGGCGGGTTCGGTATTGCACGTCGCGGGAGCGGGTCTTGAAAATCAGACCCGTGCAGGACTCTGGCAGCGCCCTTGGCTGCTGTGCTCTCAGTGTTCTTTCTCCCTGCTCCTGCCTGTTGGCGTCAGCTGATACAGGTGTTATCATTATATCTTGTTATGCAGCATGTTGATTATTCTCTCTGAACTAGCTAAATACACGGGTCTGGGGTAGAGTTCTTCAGAATTGACGTGGCAACTCTACCGTGAAGTCAGAACCTCTGGCTCTTGGACTAGTTTTGTGAATTCTCCGGGCGAAGCTCCAAATAAAGCCATCAGTGTTTGACATCAAAGCTCCAGCTCTCCCCGTGTCTCCTTTGAGTCGGTGACTCCTCCTGCATTGCTACACAGAAGTTTCCCTTACACTATATAAATAAATATAGATTGAGATTGAGATAGAAAGGTAAAGACAAACACAATAAG
>NW_011346891.1:0-1720 GCF_000735185.1 Notothenia coriiceps | reverse complement strand
CACACTTTCACAGGATGTCAGCCCCTGATCTCAGAATAACATTCCTGAAACATTGTTTACGTAAAACAGCAAAAATCTTTATTGATCAAAAAGTTCAAACACAATATCTAACTTTTATAACTTCTGATTAAAACACATACGGAAGCAGAAATATAACGCAGTTTAACATCAGCATTTTATTTATCTTAATGTCCCTGAATTTAATCTGGATTACAGTTTGTGTCCTTAAAAATACATTTACACTGGATATTCATCAAAGATGATTTAGATCTTGATTCAAAGTTATATGTAATAAACTTGATAACAAATATTTCAGGTTGAGTCTTTAAACAATAAATAATAAACTTTATAAGTTAAATCCTAGTTTGGGCAGCCAATCAGGTTATAGTCGTCCACCTGAATTCCTGTTACCTGGATCACTGCGACAGAAAACAAACTATTAAATATATAGAGAGGTTTTTTTTTGCTGAATTTGTGTTTTTTCTTGTTCTTGACTTTGATTTTCAGAACTGCCTTTATTTATTCATTATTAGATAACCTCGGAGAAAAATAAGCATTTGTCTCATTATGTATTTTTTGTGTGAGTTTGTAATCTCAGTGAATATTGAAGTTTTTTTATCATACATTTATATAATTACTTCTTGTAAATGTACACATTTAAAATCATCAACTTAGCATTATTTCTGTGGAATTCCACCCCCTGTCCCACACTCATGATATCACTGGCAGTCAGGACCAATCACAGCTCTGATCCTCACGATGCTTCCTTCTCATTGGCCGGCTCATAGCCCTCTTTGTTATTCATGGCTCGTTTCCTCCTGACGCAGAGCGCCACAGTCACCGCGACAACCACCACAAGCACAACCAGCGCCGCCATGGCAACCAGCAGTGGCAACAGGAAGCCAAGAGTAGGAGCGCAAACCGGCGAATCCTCGGCGTGGCGCTCGCCAGCGTCATCGATGCAGAAACACCTATAGGGGGCGAAAGAGAGGTAAATACGTATTAATACAGTCTGACACAAACATGAAAAACACCTGCAGGGGGCGTCAGAGAGGTAAATACGTATTAATACAGTCTTTTTTTTAAATATTTTTTTTATTGAGTCAGGCACAATGAGTTTACATTTATACAGTCAATATATATATACAGGACTGTCTCAGAAAATTAGAATATTGTGATAAAGTTCTTTATTTTCTGTAATGCAATTAAAAAAACAAAAATGTCATACATTCTGGATTCATTACAAATCAACTGAAATATTGCAAGCCTTTTATTATTTTAATATTGCTGATTATGGCATACAGCTTAAGAAAACTCAAATATCCTATCTCTAAATATTAGAATATCATGAAAAAGTATACTAGTAGGGTGTTCAACGAATCACTTGAATCGTCTAATTAACTCGAAACACCTGCAAGGGTTTCCTGAGCCTTGAAAAACACTCAGCTTGGTTCAGTAAACTAAATCACAAGTATGGGGAAGACTGCTGATCTGACTGCTGTCCAGAGGACCGTCATTGACACCCTCCATCAGGAGGGTAAGACACAAAAAGAAATTTCTCAAAGAGCAAGCTGTTCACAGAGTGCAGTTTCAAAGCACATCCACAAAAAGTCTGTTGGAAGGGGGAAATGTGGCAGGAAACGCTGCACAACCAAGAGAGATGACCGCAGCCTTAACAGCATTGTGAAGAAGAGTCGCTTCCAGAATTTGGGGGAGCTTC
>NW_011346890.1:26225-50501 GCF_000735185.1 Notothenia coriiceps | reverse complement strand
CCAAACTCACATTGGTTTCTCATCCAGCATCTCTGTAAAGTATGTGTATTCACCGGTATTCACTCTCTGTCCTAAGCGGCTTGTTGGAGCTCCTGCCCCCCCCCTCCCTGTGAGCCCAGTCTGCTCTGATTGGTCGGGACGTTGAGACTCGTTGCTGCTTGCAGCTGCTGTGAGCTGCTGCAAGGAGCAGACAGGCTTCCGTGTCGGCGATACAGCGAGAACAAGCGAAACTCATCCTGAGCACACACAAACACTCACAGCCGAAGTAAAAACAATAAGTGTGGCTTGATATTGAGTAAGAAAAAGGTTTATAACGCTGTGAGCATGGGTCCGCGGAGAGCATTTCTCCGCGATCCCAACTTAGCAGCCCGAAAAACGTTTACCCATTTAAACAGTCGTGGTAGATACCTTGTTCGTTTTAAACATCATAAATACACAAAGAACAATGAATACTTAAAGGTTGTGTACCCAAATCTCCCGCTGGTCCAAACAAAGTGGGAACAGCATCGTTCTTCAGTGCCCTACTACGCTGTACATATCCGGCATGAATCGCTGAAAGGTTTGTGTAGCTTTGTTTCGTGAAATGCTGGCAGAGGGTGTGGCCTCTGGGTATTCACACGTCACAGTACCCAGGAAGTAAACAAGGAAAAATGAGAAATCTCCAACGAGACGTTTTGGGGCAGCAAAGACTGTGTTAGAGTTTTACTCGCTACAGGGTGTACTTTGAGGGTTTTTGACTCTGCAGAGCAGTTACAAGAAACCTTCATAAAACACAAGGGGACGGGTAATAACCGGAAAGCATGACATGGGCCCTTTAAGGTATGGTTTGTTTATCTGTTTGTTAGCAGTATTACATAAAAACGACTGGGTATCACCAGAGGATAATCCCATTAAGTGTTGGTGCAAATGTAAATCATGGAGCGGATTTACAAAAACATTTTTCACTGTCTCTACCTTTGAATGACAACCCCTTTCACAATGTAAATTGATTTCCACTGTTAGTCTAAACATCATGATAAGCATATATTGCTCTTGCAGTGGATCAAGCTTTTCAAACTGTCATGGCTAGCACTAAATGGTCCCTCAGGGTCAAATCAGAGTTCAGTATTGGTCCAATTGCATCAGCGTTACTTTTCCATACAAGGTCATAGGCCGAGACGAAGGATGTCCCACTTTGACCCATTTATTACAGCCGTTTAAACAGAGCCCGGACACATGGCAGCATGATGGACGGTCCACTGACAAATGGCAAACAGATTGCTGATGTATTGGGCCCAGTGTGTGTTATTTAACCTCTTGCTCATCTGTGACTCATCCTCCCTGTTCCGAAACAAATGCATATGCATAGCTGTCAGCTCCACACGTGTTGTGCAGACACTCCCTGCTATGGTTTATAAACCTCTCTCTGTGCTCACTTTAGTTTGCTGTACAAATAATCATATGCACATCTATTGTCTCTGGCTCAAGCAAAAAAAAAAGCATAAAAGTGTGAGTAGTTGTTGACAGCGAAAATCGTATATGTCCTAGTCTCCTAAAACAAGGAAGTATAAGAAGAATATGGAGGATTATAATGAAAACCTATGTATTTGTCACACACCTATACATATGTCTCAAAGTCCCACTCCACACTCCAGAGACCCTCCAGCTCCAGAGCCAAGTACCTGCAGACTGAGCTACTGCCCACCGAAACACTGCAAAAACACCACCTAAAGCATTTTTTAAGACATACAAATATATAATGTTATAAGTGAAAATAAAAGAATGCAGGTACAAGCAAACCTCTATCAAGTTTTCAGATAAACGTCAATGATGTTGTCAAGTTTTGAAGACAGTATGCCCTCTCTATCGTTGTGATAAAGCAGCACACTGTTTCTTCTCAATCAGTGATTTGACTCAATCACTCTCCCATGTCTCGAGCCCTTTCAAAATCAGTCACAGCCATCAGTCACAGCATGGCACTGCCAAACCTCATCAGCAGTCATGTGGATTGCATTAGAATTGGTCGAGCCACGGCACAGCCGGAGGCCCGAGCTTACTTATCATACCCTTACAGCGAGAGATGGTTCAGGAAAAGTACCTGGAGGGCTGATGAGGATTATTCAGACACCCCGCAGAGAACAATGCTCCCCGTTGTTGATGACTCCCTTTTAAATTCTCTTCTTCCTTGAATTTAAAGCAGTCGCTACCTAAATACTCTTTAAATGATCGCTTGTGAAGTACACAAACATAACATTGAGCTGTTCTGAAGATACACATAACGCAGAAGGTTGAATTTGCACTTCATTTTATTTGCATCACATCACTCCCACATATAAAGATGACACACAAAGAAGGAGATGTTTCATTCAATTAGATACAGTGATATAAATGTAACATAAGTGGAGTAAGTAAATGCATTTCAAATCCATGTCTTATGAATAATTCATATACATAAACATGACAAACGACCTGTTTTGACAAACAAAATAGCATATACATTAAAGTAACTTCCACAAGAAGTATAATAAAGCCTTTGGCTCGGTTCAGAGGTTACAATGGAGTGTAACATCTAACTTTCTTTAGCACATACATCATAGAAGCAAGTTCTTTTTGGAAAAAAGGGTATTATCTTAAACTATTGAGTAGATAAGGATTGTATTGAGCATGTAAACAAAAGAGGGGCAAATTATAAAATGCCAGGGTGGCTGTGTTGGTGGGAGAATCCGCAGGGTGGGAGTCAAGACCCCTGCAGGGCTTACTTTTTACATATGCAGATTAATGGGAGACGGGGACAAAAAGCCAAAGGTTAGCACTCCCGTGCCACTTTTCTATTAGGACAAGAGGTTTTTCAAACAAAGTGACTGTGCCGATCCGAGAATTAAGATGGAGGAAATACATTTGTTTTGACAGAAGTCCTGCTGTGCTTCTTTTCAAGCACGACTTTAAACAGATGATAAAATCCCATCAAACATACATGTCAGGGGTGATAACATTGTCAGCTGATCAACTCTGTGAGAAGATACCAACCTAAACCAGCCAAGGGAGCGTTCACACACAGGTACGAAAGTGGCACCTCTCACTGCAACCTGAACTTGCTGCAGCTGCTGAATATAAATAGGCCGCAGTAGGCAGACAGCGAGAACACAACAGAGTATTGGCTAACGCCCATCTGCTCAAACACAGACACTTTCTGTTTCTCCCGCTCACATTAAAGGCTGCATCTGGTAGCAAAGCCCCAAATGCAAATTCACGTAATTTACATGACGGCCTCTGCTTTCTCCTCTGTGGCTGTACGGTGATATGTTCCTTTAAAGTCTCAATTCACAGCCCTTCTTCTCTTGAGTGGCTCACACCACTGATGCATTCACACACTTTGATTTTGATACGTTTTTACTATTGCCCTGGAACAATCAAATATTTGAATATAATGTAAACAATTTCATACTGTCCCGAGTGTCTGCTGAAGAGGGAAAACCCTGGCTGAGAATGACCCAGAATCCTCTCTGTCTCCACAGATGTTCGTTCCCAATGTTTACTTTGCTCATGTAGTGTTTCCCCTTTGCAACATTTGGCATCCCAAAGTAAAATAGTCCAATTACACAACAGGAAACAAGGCTAAATTGTAGGCTAAATCTGAGCCTTGACAACATATAATAACTGATATTAATAAATTAAAGTTTTGTTCACAACCCACAGGATCTGTTTATGACTTCAGATGAAGCAAAAAAACTTCTTCCAACTGCACTTGGAGAAAGCTTTAGTGTGTCTGTCGGAAAACCTCCTCTTTTTAGATTTGCGGGTTTTGTTCTTAATGGCAGCAAAAATGGCCGCATCAAACGCCTCCTTCAAGTTCTTTTGTGTGAGCGAAGAACACTCCACGTAGTCTGCAGCCCTGATCTTGTCCGCCATGCTCTGTGCCCTGGAGTTCGGGATTGGCTTGACATTTGATTGGTCCAGGTTGATGAGGACGTTCACATCCAGCAGAAGGTCAGACTGAGTCCCTACGAGAACGATGGGCGCGGACGGGTTGTAGGCCCGGATCTCTGGAACCCACTTCTTGGTGATGTTGTGGAACGAGGTGGGGTTGACCATGCTGAAGCACAGGAGGAAGACGTCCGTGTGGGCGTAGGACAGGGCTCTGAATCCATCAAACTCTTCCTGAATGGAACATAAAGACAGTTAGTGTCAATCAAACTATGTGCAGACATGATGGAGAAATGAGTGAAAGACGCTGACTCACAAAAGAAAAAGGTAATCTATTAACATTGTGAAATCATGGTACTGAGTCACATATTGGATGAAGCAAGGAAAGTTTACCTTCACAACTCATCTTGACTACAACTAGAAAATCTGCGTCTTTTATTAAGAATGGTGGTTTTATATTTTGTATCACTTCCCTTGACATAATTAACTCAAGATCAGGAAACAGGTGTGAATTTGGTACTATAAAAAGCTCACTAAACACACCCTTTAAAAGTAACATGGTGACATTTTTTCTTGTTGAAAAACAAACAGAGAGTCTTACCTGTCCAGCAGTGTCCAGCAGCTGAACTTTAACCGGGGCTCCTTCTACTTGGACCTGACCTGTTGAAAATCAGTAACATGAATCAGTTAGTATCAGTCAGTTTAGATCACTTGTTTTCCAACATATTTCTCACACATAAATCTGATTTGATGATTGTTTTTTCTGTAATAAAATGTGTATATATATTTAATGTGGTTCTGTATGCATCATGACAAAATAGTTCTTAACTATTTAACTTAAAAAACACGCACATGACATGGCAATCACACAATACAGTAAATGAATTTTTTTTTAATAAAAGCTGTGTGTGTCAGTAAACACTGAACCTAAGCAAACACAACAGCAACTAATGAAATTCAAAACATTAAAAAAAACAATTCGTATTGATTTTTTTTGTATTGCACTAATTTGCTTCCATATATCTTGTTGCACTGTTGGCTTGGGATTTTCATTGCCAACAACTAGGCTGTAGCATAATGACAATAACAGTTTTGAATTTGTTTTTCTCTATTGGTTCTTGTGTATGATCACTCACCAGAAAACACGTCAAAGCCAGTCTGCTGGTACTCCGTGGGGTATCCGTTGGAGGTGTAGCTGACGATCATGCTGGTCTTCCCGACGGCTCCGTCCCCGACCAGCATGCAGCTAATCACGCCGGGCTCCAGCTCATCTTCCCGGGTCAGCCCGCAAGCAGAGGGGACTCGGGACTCGTGGGAGAAGTAATCCATTTGAGGTGGCATGTCGAGCCGCACATTAAACTTTGGGAATTCAGACTCTCTCCTCCCTTACGGATCTATGACGGTGAGAATAGATACTGAGGGTTGTCTGGGTGCTGATATACTGAGTTACATACCGGGAGACAGCAGATCCTGTTCTAAAGTGACGGGGACATGTGGGGAGGGACGCTTTTAGGGGAAGTTTGTAATCGGACAGGTTGCGATTTGCATAGACACTCCCATTGAGGAAAGAAATAAAGAATCTTTTTTTTTTTTAGATAGATATCTAGGTGTTCTTATGATTTTCTCTTACAAATGTTCAATACATCTTATTTTATGACTCTTTAATTTATTTTTGCATCATTGCTGGTCTGACATTTAAGGATCTAAATTGTAACCTACAGCTCAACCTGAAGCTGTTTCCCAGAATTATCTGTGCTTTCCATATAATGACGTCTTGTACAAAGAGTGTGCATTATTTATGATCGTGTTATGGCCTATTCTTTACCTATATCAGTAATGTTGAGGAGAAAGCATACATCCATTTTAAAATATTTATTCTAGCTCTATTATATATAAATGAGCGTGGGTTTACACTAAAGGCCCCTTGGAATTGTTTTCTTTACTGTTTGGTGTAATCTTTTGCCCATAAAACTATAAGGCGAAGGTGGGAGAAGTACTCAGATCTTGTACTTAAGTAAAAGTACAAGTACCAGAGTGTAGGAAATAGGAATACTCTATTACAAGTAAAAGTATTGCATTCAAAATGTTACTACTGAAGTAAAAAATTACTAAATTTACTCCAGGTGTAACTAAAGTCTTATTTAATTATTGATTAGATTTCACAACATTAATCAAAATCTGTAAAGCAACTAAAGGTATTAAAGTAGAAATTCAATGTAGCATACAATTGAAATATTCAAAATTGTAATTAAGTACAGTACTTGAGTAAATATAATTAGTCACTTCCCAACTCTGCTGTAAGGGTATGTATGTTGCAAGACATGTGTATATAAATGTATATAATTAGGCTACCAACGGTGCCTTTAATATTCCTTATTTGTATTTATTTATACTTCAATGTATGTCTTTTTGTCTCACATTCTGTGGTTACCCCCTTGCACACACTCCTTGCCTCCTTGATTTAATGTATAAATTGTGACCGCGGTGAAGTTAGTTTCAGTTTTCTCTGCTGCTGGCTGTATTATGACTGGGAGATCTTCTCCGCGAAACGAGGCTTTCACTTAGGGACCATCAACCAATTACTTTTCAATTACACAAGAACAATGTTCTTTTTAATAAATCGATAGCTTCCCTATTGTGTGAATGTGAAGCACATCCTCTCTACAGCATTGATTTGTTGAACACACCTCTTTTTGTTGCATTTGAATACTTTATATAGGCCCTACGTTTTATTAATATGTTGATGGGGAATTAGCATATTTCTTCAATAACTTCTACGTCATGTGACCTAATGACTCAATACAGAGATGCTGTATGAGAAAACAATGTGAGTTTGGAAAATTGCACAATGTATCTATTCTAGTAGACCTCAACTATGGAATTATGATCAGTTGAAGTGGCCATGACATGGGACCTTTACATTTCAACATCTCATCACCAACCACTCACACTAAGGGTGGACAAACGGCGCCCCCTGGTGTCCAAGATAAGCACTGCACGAAATGTGATCACATGACTCCGTTTGTCACCTGATTATCCGTGTCCACCATATGTTGTGTAGTCGGAAGCTAAGATAGCTGTTATTATGATAGCATGAATGATTGAAATGTAGCTTATTTACACGTTTGCTGCATTTTCATATATCATATTATACATCTTCCTTAGGGAATTTAGACGCACCTGGTGAGAGGAAATGCTCTCGCTTGCCCTCAATGGGAGGAGGTTGTGTTAGGTAGCTAGCTGTTTAGCATACATTTCTAGGATTTTTTCTCTGCCAGCCATTGTTTATGTAGGGTATTAATTTACAGGGAGAACAACGAGTTAGAAAGAAGGTACTTCAAACCATGGCTTCAATTCTGGACGAGTACGAGGACTCTCAAAACACCAGGCAGCACAGCCGCCTGCCAAATGCCAACATCGGGATAACACATTCAGGTTAGTCGCCCTCTCTGGAGTTGCTCCGTTTCATTAGCTAGTTACATTCAAGGGTGCTGTAAGGTTGTTAGAACCTTTAAGGAATGTTAAAACTACACAATTAGTTAACTCCATGGTCTCATTGAGAACATGCTTTACTTGTTCCCTGACATTAGGCTTTGTGAATGTGAGACTTGAGGAAGAGAAGCCGATATTCAACAAGCAGAGGATCGATTTTACTCCACCTGAGAGGATAAACCATCTTGCAGTCTGCAACAATCAGCTATGCATGAGTCTGGGAAAGGACACCCTGCTGAGGTAAATAACACTGTCCTAAGCACACTGTTATCGGCCACTGATGTTTGTACGGTTTTGATTGAATTACCTTGAGTTAGTGCTTGTTGTTCCTTTTGATTTGTACTCATCTGCTGTAAGCTGTTGTTTATTGGAGCATCTAAAAGAGTTGTTAATGATACAAGATACTGATACTAATGTTCTCTTCTGTACAGAATTGATTTGGCCAAGCCAGATCAACCTAATCAGATTGAATTAGGACGGAAAGATGAAAGTAAAGTGCACAAACTGTTCCTGGACCCCACTGGTGAGTAAAAAGACAGTGCTTAATCAGATTTTTTGAAAAAATTGCCCTTGGGACATATTTATACATTACATTTACATATTGTTTATTACAATGAGACTTTCTGTGAGTCAATCGTCCATCATATTGTAACCAATAGATTTGCATTGTTTTAATTATATAGCTTCAAGTCATTCCTTTATACAGGACACACATATTTGTGTTATTGTTTTATATAGTACATTTATTGGGTATCATGAGGTATTTCACAATTACATCGGAATTTCTCTAAATGCTACGACATGATATTATAGTATTAGTGAGTCAGTTTTGACCTATTAACTCAATCAGCTGTATTTTTCACACAGGCTCCCATCTGCTGATCTGCCTGAGCACCAGCGAGTGTCTGTACCTAAACAGGAACACGCAGAAGGTGCGCAGTCTCTCCCGCTGGAGAGGCCACCTCATCGAGAGCGTGGGCTGGAACAAGCAGCTGGGCAATGAGACAAACACAGGACCTGTCCTAGTTGGCACCAGTCAAGGCATCATCTTTGAGGCGGAGATCTCTGCAACTGAGGGCAGCCTGTTCAACACCAATCCAGATCAATACTTCAGACAGGTACGTACGACGTAACATATTGTTATGTGTGGGTTGCAGTGTTTACTATGTGATATTAATTTAGTGGTATTGTTGTAGAAAAAACCATCCTTCACATTTATTTATTCCTCCTTGCATGAAAATAACCATGTTCTCTTGTTGAAACAGGTCCACTCCCTGGAGGAGGATGGGAAGCCTGCACCAGTCTGCTGCCTGGAGGTGGAGCGGGGGGGCTCAGAGAACAAGTACTTCATCATCGCCACCACCCGCAAACGTCTGTTCCAGTTTGTGGGTAAGTTGGCCGAGGGGTCCGAGCAGCAGGGCTTCAGCTCCATCTTCAGCCAGAACCAGGACCTGCTGCCGAGCTTCCAGGAGTTCCCAGCCAACATGGGCTACAGCGAGATCACCTTCTACACCCCGAAGCTCCGCAACTCACCTAAGTCCTTCGGCTGGATGATGGGTAACGGAGTTCTTTACGGTCAGCTGGATTATGTCAGGCCTGACTCCCTGCTGAGCGATGTGCAGGTAAATGTATATTTAAAAACGTTTATTCAGAAGCTAAAACATTTATGAGGTTATTTTGCACTGCATAAGTATTAAATGAAATGTAAGCGTTGGACAGAAATGAACATTTCCTCTGATATGACAGGCCGATAGGATGATGCAAATTTGTACGTAACTCAAACTGGTTACGAATCTGGTCCCGTAAGAAATATTTTCAATTTGGAGGTTTTTAAAGTGTTCAAAACGAATAGACTAGTTGCGACTACTGAAATAGGTCAAATTTGCCCTGGTTGTGCCTATTTTGAAGATTGTCTTAAGAGACAGCACTATTCAAGCCTGTTAAAGATACATTTTTCCGTTAAGTTTAAAGATTTCACATTAAAAAAATATAAGGTTTGTTTGACTTGTTAGCTTAGATGTAGTAGTTTTCTTATTGAAAAAAACTCTTGGTGAACATGTACCTTTTGAATCTGCCAGTGAGCCATAACAGTAACACAAGGCATAACAACATTATATAAGGGTATGCTATTTCCACTACAGGAGAGATTTGATTTCTATACTTTTTCTATACAAAAAAAGGATGTGCGTATATTAGCATCGGCATTGGAAATTCATCAGAAGGAGTTGGAAAATATCGGCAAAAATCCCACATCATTGATCTTTCAATAATAACTCCACCTTTTCCACATTGACTCCTTTGTCCTCCTTTTCTTATACTCTCTTCCACCACATTTTCTTTCCCCTAATGACACAGGTATGGGAGTACACGCCTGACATTGACATCAGTCTCAACAAGCCCATCTCCATCGTGCTGACGCAGTTCCACTTCCTGCTGCTGCTCCATGATCGAGTAAAGGCCATCTGCACCCTGAATGGACAGGAGGTGTACGAGGATGTGTTCCCAGATAAATTTGGCACCCTAAAGAAGATGATCAAGGACCCAGTTGGAGGGTTGGTGTGGATCTACACTGAGCGGGCGGTGTTCCGGTACCACATCCAGCGCGAGGCTAGGGACGTCTGGCAGATGTACATGAGCATGTCTAAGTTCGACCTGGCCAAGGAGTACTGCCGGGACCGGCCCGACTGCATGGACATGGTTCTGGCCAAGGAAGCCGAGCACTGCTTCCAGAACAAGCGGTACATCGACAGCGCCAAGTGCTACGCGCTGACCCAGAACTACTTTGAGGAGATAGCGCTCAAGTTCATCGAAGCCAAACAGGAGGAAGCCCTGAAGGAGTTCTTACTGAAGAAACTGAATCATTTGAAACAGAGCGAGAGAACACAGATCACCCTGCTGGTCACATGGCTCGCCGAGCTCTACCTGAACAGCCTCGGCCAGCTGGAGAGCGACGGCAACAGCGTCATCTTCAAGGAGACCCGCGAAGAGTTTCGAGAATTCCTCAGCAGCTCCAAGCACAAGGAGTGCCTGTACAACAACCGCACCACCATCTACGACCTGCTGGCCAGCCACGGCAACGTGGACGATATGGTGTACTTTTCGGTCGTCATGCAGGACTACGAGAGAGTCATATCCCACTACTGCCAACACGACGACTACAGCGCCGCCCTGGATGTGCTCTCAAAGCACTGCGATCAAAGGCTTTTTTACAAGTTCTCCCCGGTCCTCATGCAGCACATTCCCAAAAAAGTGGTCGACGCGTGGATCCAGATGGGCAAGCGGCTGGACCCGAAGAAGCTCATCCCGGCTCTGATGAACTACAGCCAGATGGGCAGCACGCAGCAGATCAGCGAAACCATCCGCTACATGGAGTTCTGCGTGTACGAGCTGACCGTGACGGAGGAGGCCATCCATAACTACCTGCTGTCGCTCTACGCCAAGTACAAGCCGGATTCCCTGCTGTGGTACCTGGAGCAGGCGGGCACGCACCCCTCAGAGATCCACTACGACCTGAAGTACGCCCTCAGGCTGTGCGCTGAGAACGGCTACCTCAAGGCCTGTGTGCTGGTTTATAGGATTATGGAGCTGTATGAGGAGGCAGTGGATCTCGCTTTACAAGTAAGTGATGTTTTTTATTTTTTTATTGCATGTTGAACTGCAGCAATTTGTCGACGAATCAATTTGCCGATTAATTGTAAATTGATTGAGGTTTTTTTCATCCAAAATAGAAATAAATGCTGTTTTTAGCCTCTTATATTTGCGACTTCTCTCTGCTTTATATCATATTTAACTCAATATTAAGAATTGTTGCACTTTTAAGAAACTGGGATAAAAATGTTTCACTACTTTCAGACTATTTTTTATATACCAAATTATTAATTAAGAAAATGTTTTGCAGATTAATCGATCATAGAGAAAATAGTTAGATGCCACTCTAATGTGTCCAAATTATGCATCATTTTGTAGTAAACATATCATAAATCTTTGACTGAACTTGACTAATGCCACTCACTTGCAATGTGTTTATCAACCATAGGTAGATGTAGACTTGGCCAAGTCGTGTGCGGACCTGCCTGAAGATGACGAGGAACTGAGGAAGAAGCTTTGGCTGAAGATCGCGCGGCACGTGGTGCAGGAGGAGAAAGATGTGAAGAAAGCCATGAACTGTCTGTCCAGCTGCAACCTGCTCAAGATTGAAGACATCCTTCCATTTTTCCCAGACTTTGTCACCATTGACCATTTTAAGGTCTGTAACAAAGAGTTTCCTTTTCTTTTTGTAACAAGAGAAACATATCCATACATAATGCCAATATGTTTTGACTTGATTTTGGTGGTGAACCTTTTATATTTAGGAGGCCATTTGCAGCTCCCTGGAGGAGTACAACCAGCACATCGAGGAGCTGAAGCAGGAAATGGAGGAGGCCACGGAGAGCGCTAAACGCATCCGAGAGGACATCCAGGAAATGAGGAACAAATATGGCGTTGTGGATTCCCAAGAAAAGTGTGCTTCATGTGACTTCCCATTACTCAACAGACCCTTCTATCTGTTCCTGTGTGGACACATGTTCCACTACGACTGCCTGTTCCAGGTATATCTCAGAGGCTGCTTCTGTGCCACTGCACAAATGATGTGTTCTTTTAGTTTAGTTGAAATCTTAAAAGTATCATGAGTGAAATATATCTTCAATTATACATTTAAAAGATGCCAACAAAATAATTAGTTTGTAACTATCAAATCAGAGGTACAGGATGGTTTAAACTGAAACGCGCTCTTTTGTGCATCAATGAGTTCACAAAATGAATACAGAGTTAAATCCCGGATTAAATGTAAGTTAAGGGGTCTTGAAAATATTGATTGTGAAGTTATCCTTGTGATGTTGCAAATTACACTACTGAGAAGCAAGAAAAATGTCAGACTTGAACTGACTAAAAAGTATCAACGTACTGATCGTTAGCACATTTTCTATTCCTCTGCTTTCTAGGAAGTAACCCCTCACCTGACGCCCCTTAAGCAGAGTCGTCTAGAGGAGCTGCAGAAAAAGCTGGCCGCGACCACGCAAACCTCCAAGTCTCGACACCGCCCGGCTCCCAAGGACGAAGGAGACACTGCCAGTCTGGGAAAGGGCAATGCGGGCACAAGCCGCGAGCAGATAAAATCAGACATGGATGACATCATCGCGTCGGAGTGCGTCTACTGCGGCGAACTGATGATCAAGTCCATCGACAAGCCCTTCATTGATCCAAAGAAATTTGAGGAGGAGAAATCCAGCTGGTTATGAATGAGGCCTCAATTCCTCTCAATACGAAAAAGACATGACAGCCAACCATCCTGTATGTTGATGAAACTGCTCCATCCGTAGGACTGACCCATTCAGTGGATACAGACATTCACCTGATTGCCTACTGTTGTTCAGCTTCAGGTGTTATTTTGGTTGGCAGTATATGAAGCTGATTTAAAGACCTTTGCACTTTATATGGCTGTAAAAAGTGGACATTGTGGAAAATGATACAATGATGTACTGATGTATAATATTGCCAGGGCTGAACCTCTGAATATGATAGCAGAAAATAATTCAAAAGCTAGAATCAGATATAACTGCAATATACATCTATTAATAACTTTAAGTTATGCAATTGCTTTGTCTATTGGAAACATAACCTGCACTTCCTTAGCTCAATTCAACCGCGCCATCATCGGCTCTTAGTTCATCCTACAGGTAACGTGGGGCAGATTATCAAACTGTTAGTTTATATACTCACTGTTTTACGATAGATTTGTGGCACATTGAAGCTTGTCAGTATGGATGGACTGATATTTTGGTTGTTTAATGTAATAAATATTTAACAAATGATTTTAACTATTGACTGGACTGAAACAAATCAAAACCCTTCTTCACCATTCCTTTGCTCCCTGGAGGAGGACAGCAAACATCATCACATCAGTGGGCTTAAGCGATACACAGAATAGTTTATGCAGTTTAATAGTAAAGCATGTCAAAAAATTGAGCTGTTACTACTACTACTGTTACAGCAAGCATTTTTTGGATCCAAACAATGATTAGCATTCTGTGTGTATCACATATTTATTACCTCTATAAGTGACAGTACATTTTCATACATTTGCAAAAAAACAAGTATGTATATTTTCACATTTTCTGGAGTTCACTTTAAAATAGTATACAAGTTTACAATGGTCACATTTTACCCTGGATATCCCAACTGTCTCACCATACCTAAAACGGAGTTCCCGTATAATGACGTCAGACGTAGCTCGGTAATCTTCGCTGTGTGCAGACGCTATTAATCGAGATCGGAATTGAATCGATGCATTTGTACAAGTTGTTCATATGCCGCCCAAAACGTCATATATGATAGATATGAATCTAATTAAACTAACGAACGATACTGCTGCTATTTCTTGTCACATTCGTGCCTTCGTAGACATCCACAGGAGAGCGTCATTCTCTCTGCGATTGATTATAACGCCTGCTCCTTGCTGTACCCTCGCCATGGCGTCGTGTCTCTGCTCTCTCAGTAACAGAAAGTGGCCGCCTCTCTGCTGTTGCTGCCGACTCAAAGCTCACAGACTCGCTCGGCGCCTCAAACCGCCATTTTGGAGTCAGAGAACCGAGAGTCGGCAGCAGCGGAGAGAGAGACGCAAAAGGGGACACGGGGCCGAGGTGAGAGACTCCATGGTGGTTGTTATGGCGAAGGAGCAATGGGGGAAGATGGCCGGGAGGGAGAAAGAATTAAAACATGGGGATCATTCGTTCGCCAGGCAACCGAGTCCCCGCTTGTGGCCGAAACAAGGGTACGGGAGGCGCGGGCGAAGGGCCTTGCTCTCGCTGCACCGCGACTAGCCTGTTTAAGAAATGCCATTAAACCAATATCATCTTAATACATTGTTTAGGCAAGGAGGTGGTGGCCTTAAAGAGACAGACCCGATTTGAATACTTCATATTAATGGTGAGAGGACGTCTGTGTCAAAATGATAAGCTAACGTTTCTAATGAAAAGCTACACAAGCGATAGCAAGGATGCTATAGCAACAAAGACCAGATGCTTGGGAAATCAACTATCAATGTATATTTAGTGTCCCCTACTTAAACCAGTAAGCTGTCAGTGTGGGTGTGTGTCTATACAAGCACCTTGACCCTTTACTATCATTGATCGGAGGCAATGCTGCTTCTGCTTATTAGCAATGCAGCTAACGGTTGTTAGCCTGCAAGCTACAACCCAGTGCACCATCCAAGGTTAGCTAGCAAACCTGGCTAACGCTATAATGGATTTGCAAGCTAGCTAATCATAGTATAACGACGTAATAGCATAACACGATATATATTATTAATAACAACAACCTATTTTGTTCTTAAAAAAGCGTCCGAACTCTTAGTTGGCTTTAGTTTTTGTCATCCGTTAACAGGCGACAGAGTGAACTTGCATCAAAGTAAAGTGAATACGTAATGAAAAGTAATTACTGAGGAGGACAACCGAATCGTCACTCACTGTCATAACTCAAAAACATCACTTGCCACTCACAAATTAAATGATAACTTAGACAATGCATCAACACTCGGTTACTAAGTGATATTTAAATAATTGACTCAAACCATTAAAAGATGATACTTCAAATATATTCAATATGACTCTTAATAAACTGTTACTGATCTGAAAATATTATGTAGTAACACTTGGTCATTAAGGTATGTTAACGGTATAGTGGAAATGGTGGACTCAAACCACTTAAATATATCCAACTGTTTCTGTTAAAATAGTATGCAGTATACTAGCCTAGTGTGTTATTCAAACAATAGTAAATCAACTGTTCTTATATAAAGGAAAGCTGAATCAATGCATTTTGTACTATAAAGTACTGACATCATGTACATGATGGCAAATCATGTACAATTCATTCAATTAAATGCATAGTAATGTTGCAGAAGCTTTTTTTTGTTTTAGTCATTTCATTTCAATATGGAAACCTTCTGTGAAAATTACGAGCATTCACATTGTCAGAATTGTGCAGAACACCACACATGAAAGAACACTAGCCACCCATAAAAACACTATATCACTGTCATTTGTGAACATCAGTGTGTGACTGCAGTTTCTTCTTTTATAGGGGACTTTCACCATTGCCTGATCATTAATCTTGGAATCAAGGACAATGGCATCCCTTACTGAGAAGGTAGGTCCAATGTTTATGCTCTGCTTAATAAGTCCCATACAATGATGATTTTACAGTGCCTGCTAAGCCAATGGAGTACAAAAGTAAATTTTGGACTAAATGACATTGTTCCGACATGACTCAGTTTGAGATATAGGGCTTGATTAGTCTTTCTTCTTCTCTCTCTTTTTAGTAAACCCGCTGCCCTGTTGGGCAGAGGTGTCTGCTGCATGGCGTCTGGGCAGGGGGGCCGACCGGAGGCCGGGGAATCAGGGAGCTCTGGCCTGGCCAAACCTCTCTACCTGCAGCGCTTGGAAAGATCCCTGAGGTTGGACAGTTTCCTGCGCCAGACTGCCGCCATCTTCAATGGAGATATAACCACCAGGTACAGGCAGAGTAGAGTCTGGGTGGGCAAACACTTTTCAATTTTTGGTTCCAGTTGGCCCCTGATAACATTTTAGGGTTAATTTAAGTGGCTCATGCTTGGATGTTAAAAATTGTTTTGTGAATGCAATTGTGTGTGTATGGGTTTGCTGGTTAAAAACACTGTGTGCATTGTAAAAGGGTTGCACGATTTGGTAAAAATAAGTAATTGCTATTATTTTCAGGATAATACAAGGCATTATCTTTTTATTTTTTAAATCATTATTCAAGTTATCCTTGAACAATTCTACTAGATGGCCATGGTGTGAATTATTTTTATTTTTTAAGGACCTGTACTAAACAAGCTTTTTAATTTAATATGTTATATACTTTTTTTAAGCTGTTCTACAACACCACCACTATACTTCTTTCAGAATGATTTAAAAAAACATATTCTTTACTAAATATTGCACCTACTGCGATTTGGATATTGCACTAGTCCACATTGTGATTTGACTTATATTGTAGCAATCTTCCATCCAGTATATCAGGTCCTAAGTATCTAATGTTGTCCTACAATGTGCCCCCTGTCATGGATACAGTATTCATACTACCAGATACAAATCCAAAGAGAAGATTAGATATTTATAGGCTGCAAAGAGTGGGCTCACAGCTGCATACCTCTCATGTTCTAGTGATGAGAGTGATGACAGCGATGGAGGATTGGGGACGGGGTTATCCCTGGACGCCCCCACTCAGCATGCAGCTGTGACCGTGAAGAGTGAGCCGTGTGAGGAAGAGGATGGGCTCTCAGAGGAGAAGCCCCTCAACGGAGTCCTGCTGCAGGGTAAAGGTACATACAGAAACACTGATATTTATGTTATGCACATGTTAGTACACACTGGTTTTGTCTAACTGTTCATGGGGGTTCATGCATATTTATATTATGTTGTGTTTTTTTGTCCCCCTCTTAACTCCACAGACCAAAAGGCAGATAATGCGAGTCTCTACAACTTCTCCAAGCTGAAGAAGAACAGGAAATGGCTGAAGGTATTTTATAGACATTTTCTCATTTGCACTATGGATGTAATTGTTCAGTTGAGGAATGGATTACTCATAAAACTAATATATTTATTTAGTGGTCTAAAACTTGGCTAAACCCAAACTTGAAAAAACTGTTGAAATTGTCATGTTTTTTGTTGTTGTAAATAACTCAATGGACACAAATGTAAATGATTGTTATACATTTGTCTTTAAAAACAGTAAAAGTACCAAGAGAAAGCGCATTTTTACTTAAATCTCAGGCTATTTATCCTCTATTTCAATTTTCCATTCAAGCTCTTGCCAAAAATCTAACAATATTTCAAATACAATTAATTATGAACTATCTGTGCCCCTTAATTGATCAGTTATTTATCCTCCTATATATTTAGGAATGTAATAAGCTTCCAGTCCATTCCCTTTACCAATGGTTTTGACCTGCTTAACTATATTTGACTTATCCATATAGTTGAATAAAAAGATCACAGATGTTGTCCTTCTCTGTATCCTGTATCCTTTTTACCATGTTCCTCCTCCGTCTCCTGCAGACTATCCTTCTGAGTGACGACACCACGGACTCGGACACGGACTCGGATGACTCTGACTTCAGTTTGTCCCGGGACGAGCTGCAGGACATGCTGAGGCTCCATCGCTTCACCAGGCAGCATCAGAGCAAGTTCCACTCTGACCGGGAGGTAGGAGAAGCTCACATAAACACAGCGTCTGGTGACATAAGGAATTCCATTTGTAATGTCATCTTCACATTTATTTTCCTTTTCCCTTCAGCTTCACCAATACCAGTACTACAGCACTGGACTCCTCTCTACTCATGATCCTTTCTATGAGCAGCAGCGCCACCTGCTGGGCCCGAGGAAGAAGAAAATCAAAGATGAGAAGAAATTCAAGGGTAAAGACAAAAAAAAACTAATATCTCTGGAATCCTTTAGAATCACAGTTATGTAAATAACCAGACTAAAAAAGCATACATGTTTTTTTAAATATAGTCATTTACATGTTTTTATTCTATATATTTTTTTAGCAAAACTGAAAAAGGTGAAGAAGAAGAAGAAACGGGGAGAGGGGGACTTCCTGGATGATGGGCGTCCTTATATCACCAAGATCTTCGCAAAGTTTTCCCATGATGCTCCACTGCCCGTAGTGAAGAAGAAGCATCTCACCATTGAGCAGCTGAACGCACGGCGGCGTAAAGTCTGGCTCACTATCGCTAAAAAGGAGATTCCCAAGGTTCGTATGCATAACAGTGACAAAGACAACGTTAAACAGCTTCTTCCTTTTTATATATAGTAAAACATTTATTTGGAAAGGTGTAATTATTATTTTATTACTATTTTGCAGACCTTCAAGCAGAAGACCTCTGCTAAGAACTTAGTATTGACCAATGCCAAAAAGGTAAGTGTACACATCACAGTTTTTGTTTGATTAAGGATACATTTGAGTTTAAGTGGGATATTTAACCTCTGTCCCTTTTGTCCCAGTTGGCTCATCAGTGCATGAGAGAGGTCCGGCGCGCTGCCATCCAGGCCCAGAAGAACTGCAAGGAGACGTTACCGCGGGCCCGCCGCCTCACCAAGGAGATGATGCTCTACTGGAAGAAATACGACAAAGTGGAGAAGGAGCACAGGAAGAGGGCGGAGAAGGAGGCTCTGGAGCAGCGTAAACTGGACGAAGAGATGAAAGAAGTAGGTGGAAAGGAAAGGGAAACGTTTGCAAAAGGTTTTACCGAAGAGGTAAGATTCATTTATAAGGTTGGAAAGATAAATCGACGATAAAACGCTGCAAAACTGTCGTCTTCCCATAGAGATTAAAGCTGGTATTTTGGCACAGTTGCAGATAAAGAAGAATTAGTAGTGCTTAACTACATTTGAGTTGTGACTGCGTAGGATTTTCCCTGATAAAGGTGTGAACCCAACAACTCTAATAAAACAGAAAGTCACATTGAATTTGAGAAAAGATATCCGTAATCGTATCATTTCCTACATTGTCAATAGGATTTTATCATACGAAATAGTCTGCTTTAATACACAGTTGTTGGCCTTTAAAAAACCAAATGTTCTCTGTGTTCAAAAAAGAGGTTCCTCTTCTGCTTGACGCTCACAAAGGGAGTCACATACTTTATTAAAGAAAGTGGATTACATAAAAACTGGTTTCATTCCAATAATCACATCAAATATAAAGACAGAAGCATATTACATCTGTTCCAATATAACTTGATGAAACACAAGTATTCAAGTCTAAAGAGGTGGTATTATACATAATTAAAAACATCTAGAGTGGTGATATTAAAGGAAATGGCTTTTTCCTGCTTTTCTCCCGTCTCTCGCAGGCCAAGCGTCAGCAGCGTAAACTGAACTTCCTCATCACCCAGACGGAGCTGTATGCTCACTTCATGGGGGGTAAAGCCAGCATGGGGGGTCCGGAGGGAGACACGGCTCAGGTGGAGATTCTGAGGAAGCTGGAGGACAGTGCGGGTCTCAGACAGATCGACATCGGAGGAGGAGTGATGGTCAAAATGGGACAGGAGGATTACGGTATGAACGGCTCAGTCAAGTTTATTATAGTATTTCCCTTTGTTTCTAAATACATGCCTAATAAACCATTTATTAGTATATTTGTATTCTGTTTCGTTTAGATTATATTTCATATTTTCCCTCCCAACATTTTCTGTTTACTAATGATGATATTTTACATTATTTTCAAGCTCAATAAAAAAAAAGTATATATATAATTTGTTTGAAGAACATTCTTTAGGTATTGTTTATAGGAAAGAAAATGAAATGTTGAATTATTCTGTTTTATTCACGAGTGGATTATGTACGGTTGCAGATAGCAGTTACTACAAGTCCCAGGCGATGAGGAATGCTAAAGAAGCCTACCAGATTCACCAAGAGAGAGTGAGTCGATGTCTGCACACACATCCATTCCACACACACTCCCTCTGTTGACACTGTGCTAATCGCCAACTCTCTGCCCGCAGACGCGGATGTTTGACGAGGAGGCGAAGGACAGCCGCTGTGCGTCACTGCACGCCGTTGTAGGCCCGTCCTCAGGCTCAGGGTTCGGAGAGAGCTACAGCCTCGCCAACCCCTCCATCCACGCCGGCGAGGAGATCCCTCAGCCCGCCATGTTCGACGGCAAGCTCAAGGGTTACCAGCTCAAGGGCATGAACTGGCTAGCCAACCTTTATGAACAGGTACATTTTCTCCCCATAACACTCAATAGACACACCAATCCGTGCTTAAAACATGAATACAAAGATGTCCTGCAAGTCCTGGATTCAATACTGTTCTTAACTTACATTTGTTTGTACTCTGCTAACAAAATTAGAACTACCCAAGAAGGATTTTAGTCATCATATGTTTGGATCTTAAGTTTTCAGGGAATTAAGCTCGGCAAATATTAGCCTTTAGCATGAGCCCCTCCTTCCTGTGTCACACTATTTTTTTACGTGAAACTCAATTCACATGTTCCCTTTTTTAAACTTGTTTTGTACAGAATTGTTTGTACAGAATGAAAGAAACATTTCTGGACACATATGATTGAATGACTCCTCTTGTTTCTCTATGTGCTTATGTTGTTTGAAATATACATTTGTATCTTTTGTGAATAAAATACTTAAAGGTCAATGAATGTTGATGCTTTTATAGGCGTATACTTATAGTATGGACTCATCTGTCGGCCTACTATAAAACAGTAAAATAATTCAAAAGTTGCAGTGTCATATTTTGTATTTGTTATTCATACCCACTGATTGATTTATTTTCTCCTGTGTTCTCTCTCTGCAGGGAATCAATGGAATCCTGGCAGATGAGATGGGACTGGGGAAGACGGTCCAGAGTATCGCCCTGTTGGCTCACTTAGCAGAGGTGAGGCCAAAGGCTTTCATCCATCTCACACTTTGAAAAAGCGCATGGAATATTTGATTGTCTCTGCTGTTGTTACTCACCTAAGGAAACATGTAACGTCCAGCTTCTTTTTCCACCTGCATCCTTTAAAGAGACCCTTCATTGTCACATTACTGTTTTCATTGTTATGCTTTTGTTTAGTCTCAAAACACCCAAAGCAGATACAGTGAAATCTAGGGGAAATGTGTGCTAAGTGATGAGCTATCCCTAAAAGAAGGATGCACACCGTCTCCCTCCATGGCTTCCTGTTTTCAGAGCTTCTCACACATACAAATAGCACCTGCCGTCCAGCTGAATCCCTTTTTCTTGTTCCTGCACAGAAGGACAACATCTGGGGTCCCTTCCTGATCATCTCTCCTGCATCCACGCTCAACAACTGGCATCAGGAGTTCACTCGCTTCGTGCCCAGTTTCAAGGTGAGGATCCCTTTTTTGAAATTCTGCTGAGCGGAAACACCTGCGAAATCACGTCCGCAGGAGTCCTGACATCCTCATCTCTAATGTTCGCTTTAATTCCTTTAATGGAATGGTTGTAAGCCTTGGTTCCGGGACCATTAAGGGGGTCGCAAGATCATTTCTGGGGGTCTCCAAAAAGTTGTAGGGAATGGCTTTTACTTTACAATTGCTTTTACCAGTGATATCATTGAGCCCTACTCATTTCCAAGCTTTCACAGAATTAATACTGCTAAATGTTCGGGTAACTAATGAACGATCAATGTGGGGAGGGGGACGCAAACATAATTATTGTTAGGAAAATCGAATCAAAAAGGTAGAGAACCACTGCTCTAATCGACTTAGTGATCCAATGCTTCTTTTTTTTTCAAACATCTGATCATTTATAACCAAGATGAAGGGTTCAAAAACGGCCAGAATTTCCAGAACCCTCCATTAGAGGGCAGTGTTGCACCAGGACATTGGTACCATGACTCCAAAGCTGTCAACACTTTGATTGTTGAGTGGCTGCACTTCCTTTTGCATGTCTTTACCGGCCTCTGACAGGCTGTGTGCATTCAATAATGTTAAAAAGCATTCATCAAACACATCAATTTGTTGGCTATGCTCTAATTCACACACACTCACACACACACTCACACTATTAAATGCCTAACTTGTTGCTGTGCCCATTTTCTCTGAGAATTCAAAAATAAATCATTTCCAGTTAGTTTTGCTAATGAGGTGTGAAAAGACCCTATTACACCATTTGAAGATAAGCTTCCTACACACTCAAAGCAGGACTGACTGAAAACAATGGAACACCGGCGCGATGAGGGATGAAATGATGTGCAAATCTTTTCACATCACACTGCACATCAACAACTCGCTGACTGAGGCTGTGAATCATACCCGTTGCTATGCCTACATGCTTCTCCTGGGAACATCCCTGGAGCTCTGTTTACTTGTTACATTGCTAAAAATAAACACTCAGTTTTGATATTAATTTGCTTAAATTATTTACAGAGCGGATTCTTCATGTTTTTAATCCATTAATTGTCTCTGGGTTTGTATTAATATTGGATATTACTTGCGTTTTTCCATTTTAATCTGCTTTGTACTTCTACTCTACTACATTTCAGATGCTAAAATGTTACTTATAGTCCATAAAATGTGTGCAAAGTTACTAGTTAACACACTTTACATATACAACACATGATTTACTTTTACAATATGATTACATTGCATTTAGCTGACACTTTTATCCAAAGCGACTTACAATAAGTGCATTCGACCAAGAAGATAGAAACTTGAAGAAAACAGAATCATATAAGTACATCAGGTTTCATCGAGCTAAAACATTTCAAGTGCTACTCAACTGGCTTTAGATAAGCCAGTCCTTTATTAGTATATAAGTGCTTTGTTAGTAATTATAATGCTCGAAGTGGAGTCGAAAGAGATGAGTTTTCAGTCTGTGCCGGAAGATGATGCAGTACTGTACTTCTAACCGAAACAAATCATTAAAATATTATCAAAGCTTACCTCAGCTCTTCTCTACTCAAAAGCAAGACACGGCCTTTTCTACTCACGTCATTTGACATGAAGATTGGTTAGGTCTTAAAATTTTTATCTAGGATTTTACCCGAGGTATAACTGTTGATGTTGTATTTTTCACTGCTTTTTTCCTCCCTACTTAACAATTGACGCCCCATTGTAGTCCCATTCGGTCTCGTCTCTGTTCTCAAACCCCAGGAACGGAATGACCCTCTTTTATTTGTCGTCTGTGTTTGTTGAACGAATTTGTGTGTGTGTGTGGTGTGTGTGTGGTGTGTGTGTGGTTAGTGTGTGTTTTGTTGTGTGTTGGTGTGTGTGGTATGTGTGTGTGTGGTGTTGTGTGTGTGTGTGTATGTGTGTGTGTGTGTGTGTGTGTGTGTGGTTGTGTGTGTAGTCGTGGTGTGTGTGGTGTTGTCGTTTTTCGTCGTGCTAAATGTTAACCTATATTGGTGTAAAAGTTAAACAACCCTATTTCCTTACGTTTTTATGCCAGGTTTACATTTGACACACGTCCTGTCTGTCGTAACAGGGGTGTAAGCTTATTGTCGTTACGGTTAGAGAACTAACAACTCCGATGTATTTCTACGGACAGTTTTACAGATTGTATATAAAGTGTTACTATTAACGGATGTTACTACCCTTCAACAGGAAAAGAGATAATGCACGGTGTTTTTGTTGTGTTTCGAACATAAAATAACAAAGAATAAAAATTCATTCCTTGATCATTTTAATGAAATGGCAATTTTTATTTGTTATTTTATGTTCGAAAACACCCACAAAACACCGTGTCATTTCTTTTTCTGTGAAGGGTAGTAACATCGTAATAGTAACACTTTATATACAATCTTGTAAAAACTGTCCGTAGAAATAACATCGGATTTGTTAGTTCTCTAACTGTAACCGACAAATAAGCTGACACTGTACGAAAGAACAGGACGTGTGTCAAAATGTAAACTGGCATAAAAACGTAGGAAATAGGGTTGTTTAAACCTTTTTATCACCAATATAGAGGTTCAACTTTCAAGCGACGACCGAAAAACACACACACACACACCACACCACACCACACACACAACACACACACACACACACACACCACACACACACACACACACACACACACACACACACAACACACACACACACACACACACACACACACACACAAAGACACACACACACACACACCACACACACACACAACACACCACACACACACACACAATCGTTCACAAACACACAGACACAATAAAAGGGGTATTCCGTTCTGGGCGGTTTAGACAGAGACTAACCGTAAATGGGACTTTACAAATGGGGCGCAATTGGTAGTAGGGAGGAAAGAAGCAGTGAAAAATTACACAATAAACAGTGAATACACCTCGGTAAAATCTAATAAAAATTTA